>NW_026533107.1:228958-247786 GCF_026283585.1 Hylaeus volcanicus | reverse complement strand
TGTGTGTGTGTGTGTGTGTGTGTGTGTGTGTGTGTGTGTGTGTGTGTTTAAAGTGTATATTTCATAATAGCGATATTATATTCTATAACGAACCTTAAATATAATTTGTAACTAATAATAATAATAATAATAATTGGGACACGAAACACGTAATAAACGGTTACAAATTTATGTTCATTACAATAATGAACTGTAATTGTAATGAAGGATTCCATATGTAAATTTGTCCAAATGTCTGTTGTTATAGCTACATGTTTTATTTTTTTTAAATTTTGCAATATTCTGTTTTTGGTTTCAGCATACAGTTGTGGTAATATGGTATGTCTCAATGTTCTTCGGCTAGGAAGTTTATAACGAGGTTCCAATTCTCTGACAAATTCTTGAAAACCTCTGTCTTCTACCATACTTAAAGTTTGCAAATCTTTATAAATCATGGCAACCACCAAATTATTTAATTTTAAAATGTTTGATTGCTGAAGGTCATTAGAAATCGTCCTCAATGTCAACTGTCTGAATACCTGAGATTTCTGGACTGTACCTGGTAAATTTGCTGTATTGGTATTTGATGTAGACGCCACAGGTGTTACATCTTGTACTTCTCTTGATGTTCCGGGTGTAACAGTTAAATCATTGTCAAGGTTCATTTACTCTGCTTCTTCGTCCTGTCTACGATTGATTTCAAGAACAGCCAAATGTTTGCGCTTTAAATGATCATGCAAATTCGATGTTTCCTAGCGTTCTTATATTCCTTTTTGCATAAAAGGCACACGACAGTCGATGGTGTCTTTTTCTCAAAATATTGCCACACTATTGAGTGGTTTTATCGATACACTGTATCTTTAATAACTTATCAAAAATGTTAAAATAATAGTTGGTTTATTACAATTATTTACACTATCTTATCAACACTAATAACACTATTAAACACGATTTTAGTATTACTTATTAATAAGTTCAACGATTAAAAACTGTAAAATAATCCACTAAAATTATTTAAACTCTACTGATAACACTATCAAAATGATTTAAAATTATTTAAATCTGCATTTATATAAAATCAAAATTACATTTGCTGATGTAAACGCGTTCAAATTTACTCTCTGATTGAACTGGTCTGACTCGGCCTAAGCGCTCGAAATCTTAGCCAGTTATTTATTTTACTTGTCACAGCAGAACTTTACACGAGTTGTCATTAGGGTCTGAACGTCCGCACTGTTGAACACAGCACTTTAGCTGCGCATAGTTGGACAGCCCCGAATTTTACATTCTGTTACACAGTGTCTCATTTGCACTTCATTGGAGAGGAGTTTGATGTAGTGTCAGCCCATTTCGATTTCACATCTGTTTCTACTTTCTTGTAGTTTTTATGGGGATCTTCTATTTTTCTATGATAACTCCGTGAGTCCTCCACTTTTTCATGTACTTGGCGTAATTTTGTTACTTTTTTGAAGGTTTTACTGTATCTATCTTACAAGGAGAATGCAAGAATGTTGCAATCGCTTTTGGAACGACACGCTGTGGGCCTTTGTTTTCTAGATATTTTGATTTAAAGTTTTTTATATGCGTCTTAATAGATGTATATATAATAAAAGTACCTAGCAAGGTTCATTGAATTTATTGATAGAGTATCAGGTCGTAACGCAGCTGGCCTCGGTTTCAATCCTGATTAATGTTTTTTCTTCTCTTCTTTCAATTTTGTATCATAAAAATACACTTTTTGTATATTATGTACTATATATTATATATTATATTACTTTCCCGGCCTGGGAAAGTCTCTGCGTAGCCCCGTCAATGAAGGCTCTTGAAGTGCCTTCGACGTTATTTATGACGGGGCTGGCATCGCAGCATCGCGCCCTGTCGTCCATGCGCCAATGTTTAGGCGAGCTGTCTCGAATTTCCTAACACTTATGCATATTTTAGGGTTGAAATTAATTTTTAACGTTATATGTTATGGCAGAATACCTACGTGCTATGGAGGAGGAAGTCTTTACAATGATCGCAGTTTTTACATTTTATATTACACAATGTTTTGGATTCTGTGCTATCGATGACTTCAGAACAACTTGCACGCACAGAATCACTATCCATTTCCAAACTTTCAAACCTTCCTTCATGTAACTGTCATGGTAAAACGAAATAAAGTTACGACCAAATATAAAAATCTTTGTAAAGACTTACTCACCCACAGAAAGTAGGTATTCCGCCATGATGTGTTACGTTAAAAATTAATTTCAACCTTAAAATATGCGTGAGGTAATATATAATATTCAGTATATAGTACATAATATACAAAAAGTATATTTCTGATAGAAAATTGAAATAAAAAAAAAATATCAATCGGGATTCGTACCCGGGCCAGCAGCGTTACAACCTAACTCTACCAATGTATTCAACGAACCTTACTAGGTGCTTTTATTGCACATCGAAAACGAAGGGCCATTCTCAAAAAGCTAAAATGGTTTTGCAATACTACATACGTACTACGACCCCCATACAGTGTCGTTGCAAATGCGATTGCACATCCGTGCCTTCCCTTTGTTAGCGTGTTTTCTCTTACGTAATTACCCATATTCAAAAATAACTTCAATCTGCCACTCAAATAAAAACATAACAATGTTAATAAACGTTTTTCTATTTTTGTTATACAATCTTTTTTACATTGTATACTATCGTGACATTCCACGAATAACAACTTATACTTTGTTATTCTCATACCATATTAAAACTATTATATCAGTTTTTTGTCATTTACTTCTTTGAAATTATTGTAACTTCAAAAAAGTAAAAAAATTACGCCAAGTACATGAAAAAGTGAAGGACTCAAGGAGTTATCATTGAAAAATAGAAGATCCCCATAAAAACTACAAGAAAATAGAAAAAAATGTGAAATCGAAATAAGCTGTCAGATGATTTGCCTAGATTTCCGCGGCCTAGAAGTCAAATGCTTGGCGTGGCCAGGCAAGGTCAAGGTGTCGATGAATAAGAATTATTTTAAAACGCAAAATAATGAAAGTGTACTCATATTGTCAAAGTTTTAAACTGACAAATTATCTGAAAGCTTGCGAAAGTAAAGGTATTGGAGTCGATGAATGACCTTAGAAATATTTTAAAACGCAATACAATGAAAGTGTACTCATAATATTGTCAGAGTTTTAAATTGACAAATGACCTAAATGTCTGTGAGAGGGAAAGAATGAGTATTGATGATCTAAGAATGCCTTGCCTGGCCACCCCAAGCATTTGACTTCCAGGCCGCGGAAATCTAGGCAAATCATCTGACAGCTTATTTCGATTTCACATTTTTTTCTATTTTCTTGTAGTTTTTATGGGGATCTTCTATTTTTCAATGATAACACCTTGAGTCCTCCACTTTTTCATGTACTTCGCGTAATTTTTTTACTTTTTTGAAGTCTTTTATCGGATCTCACTTCTTTTTACAAATCATTTATTATATAGAATCTATTTTAAATTTATAAAAATAAAATTGATATTTTTGTAAACTCTACATAAAAAGCCTATGTTTTGTCAGAATCATCTTTTAACCCGCGTTGCGTGGGTAACCCTTTATCTAAACTTTCCTTAAAGCCCCACAGATGTTCACCTCTGAGTAACGAAAATCTCAACCGCCAAATTTCCATATATGGGAATCACTGACGTATCCCCACCAATATCTAGGGGTATATAAACCCATGATTTTCGTTACTCGCGGGATTAGTACGAAAGAGTTACTTGGTAAAGTCACGTCGATCGTCTTCAGAGTTGCGCTTCAATGAGATCGGGCTTCAGATCCCTTTCGATCAACATTAACCATATAGATCCGCGAGGACGGTACAAAATCTATTACGGCATAGAAGCATTCTCGACTCCCGCATCGCCAGTGCGTTAACACCGTGCAACAATTAGGTAATTAAATTCATACACTAACCGCGACAACACGACACTGTACAATTGTATTATTAGAATTATTCAGTTTTGAATATATAATCATTTGTTAACCTTAAAAAGGTCTGTTAAATCGTTATTAAACCTTCACCATTGGAATAAGCAATCCTAACCAGTGTAACGACCCCACAACATAATAACTTTACCGCTCGAGTTATTATTTGTTTAGAATTAATAGTTGCGAGGCTTTATCCACGATGCGTATTATATTCCAACGATACGATTCAATCCTTACCTAACCTTCCCAACGGTTACCCTTCACCGGGAGATACCGATCCTACGGTTACCCTTAATTGGGAGATACCAATCTTTCCTTTCTTATTCTTTACCTAACCTCTCCAACGGTTACCCTTTACTGGGAGATACCAATCTTTCCTTTCTTATTCTTTACCTAACCTTCCCAACGGTTATCCTTTACTGGAAGATACCGACCCTACGGTTACCCTTTACCGGGAGATACCAATTCCCAGCAGCTATCTGACTTCGCGTCAGAGTCGTCTGCGATTTCTACTCCATCCTCAATCTTTGGATCCATTGAAATAAACAGGACTAATCGTATCTTCTCCGATTCTTGAATTCAACCCACTCGCAGGGCTCACACGCGCGTCGCTATCTAGAGACGCGGTAGCGTCTCGACGCCAAGTACATGAAAAATTATACGCCACCGTCTATACTAGCGCTGGCGCTACCACGTATCTTTTACTCGTAAAACTGCGATTCCAACCTAACCCGAAACTGCTGTCATTAATATCTCGTCACGCTGCTGTATTTTCTAAATCCAAAGGCATTTTTCTAATGTAAATCGCATATAAGGTTTCTAATAAAACCAAAATCAATAAAATCGGTCTATGTACAACTGAGATATCGTAATATCATGTCATGAATCAGTCAGAAATTGTAGACTTTTCGTCAACACTTAGCCAATAGGAGCTAAGACCATTCGTCGATTCGTCGACTTTCGGAATCAGTCGGCAAGGCACGTCGGTCAGAATTGTAATATGGCTGTCACTCATGCCGCTCATTCATTTCTAACCTGTAACTGTCAATTTGTATTTGTGACCTTTGGTTTCTTGCAATAAGACTTTCTGACATGCATTGTGCGTACTTTTGAAAACTTAAAGGACTGAAACTGGAATTATATTACAATAAATTGTGCGTTACCAATAGTGGATCTCTTTGTACATTTTCCCACTTTATTTATTAACATTTAAATTTGTTACAACAAGATTTTCTGCCACGCGTTGTGCATACTTGTGAATTTTATTCTAATACAATAAATTGTGCATTACACATAGTGGATCTCTTTATTTCTCATTTCATGTTTAGCATTTCAATTTCTAGCAACAAGACACATTGCGATGCGTTGTGTGTACTTTGGAAGCATAAAAGACTGAAACTGGTATTATAATATAATAAATTGTGGGTTAGAAATAGTGTAGACCTCTTTTTCCATTTAATACTTCATTTTTAACATTTAAATTTGTTACAACAAGACTTTCTGCCATGCGTTCTGTGTGCTGTTGAAAACTTAAGGGACTGAATCTGGTATTGTAATATAATAAATTGTGCGTTATTCATATGAGATTAATTTTATTTGTAAATAACACATACAAACCTTATATTACTTGCAAATTAATGTAGAGCTTAAAATAAAAATACATTTGTCTTTTATTATAGTAAGCGTAGAGTCTACAATATACATAATGTGTCTGAAGTCAGATATAGGAAAGAGACCAGCTTAAGTTCTTTAAGTTTCCAAAAGTATACAGAACGCATGGCAAGATGTCTCACTGCAGGAAATTTAAATGTTAAAGATGAAGTGAGAAATGAAAAAAAGAAATCAACTATTTGTAACGCATAATTTATTGTATTAAAATAAAGTTTAGAAGTACGCAGAATGCGTGGCAGAAAGTCTTGTTGCAAGAAATTCGAATGTTAAAGATAAAGCAAGAAATGAAAAAAGAAATCCACTATTTGTAACGCACAATTAATCGTATTGCAATATCAGTTTGAGTCGTTAGAATTTTCAAAAGTACACACAATGCATGGCAGAAAGTTTTGTTGCAAGAAATTTAAATAATGAGAAAGTGAACAGAGATCCACTATTTGTAACACATAATTTATTGTATTACAATAATATAGAAAAAGAGAGGTCAAACTTAATCCTTTAATTTCTCAAAAGTACCTATCACACATGACAGAAAGTCTTGTTGCATTTAAATGTTACTGATAAAGTGATTACATTTTTTCTTTAATAAATTTCTTGCAATGAGACTTTCTGCAATGCGTTCCGCGTACTTTTGAAACCTTAACGAATTCAAACTGATCTCCCATTTTCTATTATTTGTAGTCATTCTCTATAGAAATTAGGTTTGTAAAAAGAAGTGAGATCCCTATAAAAAACTTCAAAAAAGTAAAAAAAATTATGCCAAGTACATGAAACAGTGGAGGACTTAAAGAGTAATCATAGAAAAATAGAAGATCCCCCTAAAAAAATTCAAGAAAGTAGAAAAAGAAGTGAAATCGAAATGAGCTGCCAGTACATGAAGGTGCTTTCCAGCAAAGCGCAAAGTACCGACACTGTATAACACAATGAAAAATTCGGTGCTTTCCAACTATGCGCAGCTAAAATGCTGTGTTCAACAGTGCAGACATTCAGACCCTAATGACAACTCATGTAAACTGACTGCTCCGCACTTTGGCGGTGAAATGAAGAAGCTAAATAGTGTGTCAACCACAAACTGAGACTGTTTAGACATTTGCCTAGATGTCCGTGGCCTGGAAGTCAAATGCTTGGCGTGGCCAGCTAAGGCATCCCATACTTTCTCTCTCGCAGACTTTCACATAATTTGTCAATTTAAAATTTTGACAATATGAGTACATTTTCATTTTATTGTGTTTTAAAATATTTCTAAGGATATTCATTGATGGAGATACCCCTCCTCTCACAGGCTTTGTCAGTTTAAAACGCTGACAATATGAGTATATTTTCATTATTTTACATTTTAAAATAATTCTTATTCATAAAAACCTTGACCTTGCCTGGCCACGCCAAGCATTTGACTTCCAGGCAACGGACATCTAGGCAAATGTCTAAACAGTCTCAGTTTGTGGTTGATACACTATTTAGCTTCTTCATTTCACCGCCAAAGTGCGGGACAGTCAGTTTACATGAGTTGTCATTAGGGTCTGAACGTTTGCACTGTTGAACACAGCATTTTAGCTGCGCATAGTTGGGAAGCACCGAATTTGATATTATGTTACACAATGTCACCTTGCACGTTACTGGAAATGACTTTCCATGTACTGGCTGCTCACTTCGATTTCACATCTTTTTCTACTTTCTTGAATTTTTTTAGAGGGAACGCCTTTGAACGGCTTGACGAAATATACCGAGCCCTCGCACTTTAAACGCTGTGCGACGGAGAGCGATAGCGATAGAGAGAGACGGAGCGAACTCCGAACGTTGCGTCAAAAAAAGCGCACCGGCGCACAGTGCGTCGCTTAATGGAAATAAATATAAAAATTAGTATTTTTTTTTAATGATAATCTATAGTATGAATGTAATCTGAAGTATTCATATGTAAACTTTTTCTTCGTAAAAAACAAAATAGAGTGCTCACAACACAGAAAATTAGTTGCTATGAAAACCCTCTGATTACCTCGATTCCTTCGCTTGGTTAGTTCTGTTATATCGAAACGTTTTTAGTGTAAAATTATTGAATTCAACTGAGAATATTAAATACTATTTATTTCAACCCTGAAATGGTTTTTTCACTTACTATAAACTCAGTTTTATTACCTCGAATAACTTTTCTCGAAAAAGGTAAAACCTGTCGTGAGATGTTTGTGGAAAACTATTTCTAGAACAGTCCTTGACAATATTATAGCTCATTTTTTTGCTCATGTCTGCCTCTTAAATTGTAGTGATTATTTTTTAGAAACATGTCCAAGAAGAAAATATGAAGATATTTTTGAGAAGTGGTTAGATTCTGCGCTAAAAGACAGACAAATGGAAGTTTATCGTTTGATTACAGATTTTTTTGATTTAAATGAGTGTGCAGAAGAAATTGATAAAGGTTTAAAAAAATATTGTGACCCATTATGTGTAGACATTAATAAGAAGTGGCAGAAATGTCACAGGGACCACAATCGGTTTTTGATTAACAATAGGAAATGGCTGAATTCGTCGTGCGTTCTCCCAGCTTATACATATAACTAGCATGCTTCAGCAGACAACTGTTGTTGAAAGAAATCAGCCTGGTAGTAGTCGTAGAAGACCACAGAAGCGATTCGAAGAATGCTGCCCAAAAACTAAAAAAAGAAGAGTGGAAAAATTGGTTACAGCACATTTGGCAGAAGAGCTTCGTTTTGCTGCTTCTTTAACGTCGCCATCAGAGGTTAAAGATGAGTCAAAATGCCTGACTCCATCCGAAGCTCTATCTTTATATTTTGATTTAGATTTATCAGAGAGAAAATATAATATTTTGAGGAGTGTAATAAATCCACTCCATCAAAATTGTTTTCCAAATTTATAGTCTCTTAAGCTGGAAAAAAAAAATTTTGCCTAAATCTATTTCTGCTACAGAAATATCAGCAGAAGTAAATTTACAAGACATTTTAAATACAACCGCTCAAAGTATTTCAAAATTAATATCTGCAAATAAAAATACGACCGCAAAACTAATTTGTAAATGGGGATTTGATGATAGCGGTGGTCATAGCATTTACAAGCAAAAATTTACAGATGCCGAAAATACCGACGAATATCTGTTTTTAATTGCTTTTGTTCCGTTGAAATTAGTCGATATGAATTCTAATCATACTTTATGGAGTAATGAACGTTCAGATTCGTCCTTTTATTTTAGGCCAATAAAATTCATTTTCAAAAAAGAATGTCAGGAGCTTATTTTACAGGAGGAATCTGAAATAAGCAAGCAAATTCAGAATATTATAAGACATAAAATATGTATTGGTGACATTACTGTAGAAGTGATATTTTAATTGCATCTAACAATGGTTGATGGAAGCATTCGTAATATTTTGCCGGAAACTAACTCAACTTCGACGTGTTATATTTGTGGGGCCAAACCTACGGAGATGAATTTGACTAAAACCTATAATAAACCACCAAATGATGAAAGCTATCGGTTTGGTTTATCCTCCTTCCATTGCTGGATACGAACTTTCGAGTGTTTGTTACATATTGCCTATCGATTATCTTTTAAATCGTGACAAGTTAGAGGAGCCGAAAAGCGCAATCTTTTTGAAAAAGAAAAAAGGCGAATTCAGGAAGAATTTAAAAGAAAACTGGGTTTAATAGTAGATAAGCCCAAATAGGGTTTCGGTTCTAGTAACGACGGTAACACAGCTAGAAGATTTTTCGCTGACCCTAAACTTAGTGATGAAATTACCGGAATTGATGAAAAAATGATTAAAAATTTTTCTTTAATTCTAAAAATAGTTGCTAGCGGGGGAATTATTGATGTTGAAAAATTTTAAAAATTAACAGTAGAAACCAAAGAATTATATCTACAATTATATAGTTGGTATTACATGCCTTGTACTGTGCACAAACTATTGATTCATGGAACAGACATAATCCACTATTTTGACCAATTGCCTATTGGGAAATTATCAGAGGAGCCTTTGGAAACGATGCATAAAGTATTTCGGCACAATAGATTAAACCACACACGAAAAAATTCAAGATTGAATATCTGCAAAGATCTTATGGACAATATGTTGCTAATATCAGATCCTGTAATTTCTTCAAAAAGAAACATCACTAGGAAGATCGATGAAGATATAAAACACTATCTTGTTACTTCCGCCTATTCCTGTTCAAATAATAATGATGTCAACATAATTTTAAATAGATATAGACTTAAATAATCGCAACACTACTGAAGATTCGGATTGAACTAATTCATTTAATTTTCATATTAATTACTCGATTATATTTTATATGTACCCAAAAATATTTTTTATAATTTATATATATCAACATGCATATAATTACACAAAAAAATGTTATTTGTTTATTATTTCATACTTCCAATTTTATAAATATTGTTGTTCGTAAGTAAAAATTTGTTTTTGTTATTATTTTTTACAAATATGTATTTTGAATTTAATTCAACAATATGATACACAACAAAATCAGCATAAGATTGAAATTCTGATTTTTGTCCAACTATGTATGTTCCTCCGTTGGTCAGCGGAGCGCCGGAGGGGCTGGGGGGAGAGGCGGGCGATGCCGAACAAAGGATTTCTAGAAGATTCCAGGAATCGGGAATCTTCTAGAATCCCGGCTAATCAGTCTTTTGTCAGCCACGATAAAATACAACACGCGTTTTTAGTCCGAGAGCCCACGGCATAAAATTTCGGCCAATTTCATTACAAATATCCTTTTGGTATTTGACTGTTTTCTACTAAAGAATAAAAATAATCCAAGGCTGGCAGCGCACAAACGGTGCATCGCTCCGCTAGAAAGTCGAAAACATGTAAGAAATAACAGTATCTTTGACTGAAACCATTATTATTGTAGTGTTATAATTAATTTTATTTAATAAAATTATATATATATATATATATATGGATTTTAACATTAGTTAGGAACTATATTAGAATTACGTGAGATTATACTTAAGGGTGCGCAGGAGACCCAGCAAAACTCCGAGTTGACTTCAGCGACAGTTGCGAAGAAAGTAGGAAGCTCTGGGACAAGGATAGATAGATCCTTGTCTCTTCAATGATGCTGTGACAGAGAGGGAGATACATCAATCGGAGGAGAGACAAAGACAGAATGATGTCAAACGTTTGCAATTTTCCAAACAGTTATTGTAATTTTATGAGACGAGGAGGCGACCTTTCCGACTGATTTTTTTTTTAAACTGTTCCTTATAAAATACCGCTGCGGGGGACACATACACATTTTGCAATTCGCTTTTGAAACGTGCTAAAAATACGTTTAAAGACAATAGATTTTTTGTCGGTCTTTTTCCAAAAATCTGAATGTATCCCCCGCAACAGCATTTTACAACGAACAGTTTTAAAAAAAAATCTGCCAAAAAGGTTGCTTCCTCGCCTCATAAAATTACAATGGTGGTGTCGCTACGATTGAGACGATTCGTATGCCAACATGGCTGCCTCAATATCGTGCTTTTCACCGCAGCGCTGTCGTCGTCTTCGTTTCTGTTACCCTGTCGACCATCTAAACACGCTTTTCGACTTGGTTCGCAGGTATCGTAGTCGGGCCGGGTTTTTTCGCGCACGCGCAGTGAACATAGCAACAATGAAGTATACGCACGACTAAAAAGGTGTATCTTAATTACCCCTGCATACTTTTACAAATATATTCATGATTTATGGATAAATGTAGGACAATACATAAAGACAATATATAATTATAGACAATATATAAATAATAAGGACAAATATATTCATGATTTCGCGCTCATAGCCACAATAGCTATAGCACCCCACATCTGTTACCCTGGATACGACACTGTTAACAGTCATTCTGGCAGTACATGGGCGAAAAAACTTGGCCTGGCTGCTGTGTATTTTTTTTATTCTTATTTTATACTTTGTTCGGTTGCCGAACATCTTGTATAATTTATAAAAAAAAAATTTTGATATAAGAGGTAATATGAAATATAAAATGCAAACAAATAGCCGAATACTTTCCTGTTTCGCTGTATGTATATCGTGTTTGGTCCCATTGTAATCATAAAAATCTTACAAATACATTGGAAAAAGTTAGATTTAAAAAAATTAATAAATAAAAAAGTTTTACTGTTACATTAGTATTGTTCCTAGCTTCGTGCCTTGGATCTCTCTCTCTCTCTCTCTCTCTCTCTCTCTCTCTCTCTCTCCTCTCTTTCGCTTTCCTCTCTCTGTCTCTTTCTATGTTCGCGCTCGGCTGGAGCCGCATGTAACTTAGAATCGACACCTCGGCTGGTTATTATACCTACATACATTGTATGTGTAACCAAATGTTTCGATCAGCGTCGAATCCGTCCAAAGTTTGAAGGCGTCGACGAAGTAGAAAGAGACAGTTTGATGAAGAAGAAAGAGAGACTGACAAGGGAACGAGCCCAGATATGACGCTAATTTTTTGATGAGCCTTTGCACAGTGGAAAACTGAAGCGAATGATATTCAGTTTTGGGGGCAGACGATTTATAGTTTACGAGATATTCAACATTGAAGTTATTATTGTTGCTTACTTGGTGAATTATAAGCGACTCTGTCAATAGCGAATTCGGTGTGGTCAGTAAAGCATCAGCATAAATAATTCCTCTGTCGCGAGTTCGAGTCCCGTTGAAACATTCTTACACTATTCTTTTTTTTTCACTTTCTTTTAAAAATACATTCGTTAAATATGACTTATTTATAACTAATGTTCGGATATATTTTTTAAAACAAACAATTTCCATAATGATGTACATGAACTTGAGTGATAATTTCCGAAAAAGCAGTGGAAACAAAATTTTTAATCACCATGTACATCGAATGAATGCTTTAGATTCACAACTGCAAAATTGTTTATTTAATTCTACTGGGAATACCGCTTAATTTATGTTAATGAAATGTACTCGATTTTTTGATAGCCATGATGCGTATCAAGCATATCTATGTAGAATAAAGATAAATATATTGAAATTCATTATACAAATAGAAACAAGTACAGCAATGTCTCGAAATAAGTAACTCGATCGGGACCAGCGAGTTGCTTATTTCGAAACAGTTATGGTATATTCGGCTTGACCGTTCTCGAGCGTGACGAAGAGGAACCCGTAGACAAAACAGGGGGTTCGGTGTAGCGGCAAACTATAAAGTGATCGCTTGAGCACGGGTGTCATACTTTGGAGAATGATAGAAGATAACATGCTTTCTCATTTTAACACTAGTAAAATCGAACGAATGGAACGTATACATGTACAACTAACAGTAGTATTCCGGAGAATACACACGCCAGAGAAAGAGAAAACATTACACACATTCTGTCCTCTTTACGCTTGGATTCTCTGCTATCGATGACTATTTCTTCAAAACAACTTGCACGCACAGAATAACTATCCATTTTCAAACCTTCAAACCTTTCTTCATGTAACTGTCATGGTAAAACGAAATAAAGTTGTTCGCGTAAACGGTCAGCGAACGCTCTCGAAGTATCCAGAAATTGCCAATGCGTTCTAATGCCTGAATATCGCTCGTTGCTTAGCTTGTCTCTCGCTCCGTTGGCCACCGTGGCGAGGGGGGAGTGCGGAGGGAATGTTGGCGGGTTTTCGGGAACTTTCTGGATTCGGAAGACTTCGAGAGCGTTCCAAAATCGCGAACCGTTAGACGTCTCCGACGCCGTGATATATTAGTAGCTGTCTAACGCTCGTATCGCTAGTATCGCCAGTAATCGCTCTCTCTTACGAACGCCGTGCTTCGGACCGTTACCTTTTCGGACTCGAACCGTCGCTTCGATTATTAATCTAAGCTATTGTATACCGTCTTTGTAAATATTAATTATGGTGAACTGTAGACTTAAAGACGAACACAATACACTTTGTGCAAAACTATTTGAATAAGCTCGCTAACCTTTGACTTGATCTCCTCACTCACGAACGATCGACCCGATCACTCTTATTTTGATATTTAAGTCAACCCGTAAACGGTTAAGATAATTATCGCCGGGGACGGCTAAAACAAAGTTACGACCAAATATAAAAATCTTTGTACAGACTTACTCACCCACAGAAAGTAGGTATTCCGCCATGATGTGTTACGTTAAAAATTAATTTCAACCTTAAAATATGCGTGAGGTAATATATAATATTCAGTATATAGTACATAATATACAAAAAGTATATTTCTGATAGAAAATTGAAATAAAAAAAAAATATCAATCGGGATTCGTACCCGGGCCAGCAGCGTTACAACCTAACTCTATCAATGTATTCAACGAACCTTGCTAGATGCTTTTATTGTACATCGAAAACAAACAGCCATTCTGAAAAAAAGCCAAAATGGTTTTGCAGTACTACATGCGTACTACGACTTCCATAGGCTGTCGTTGCAAAAACGATTGCAACATCCGTGCCTTCCCTTTGTTAGTGTGCTTTTTCTTATGTAATTACGTATATTCAAAAATAATGTTCATAAATGTTTTACCTTTTTTATTATACAATATTTTTTACATTGCATACTATCATTACATTCCACAAATAACAATTAGTACTTTATTATTTTCGTACCATATTATAAATATCATATCAGTTTTTTATTATTTAGTACTTTGAAATTATCGTAACAGACTATTCTGTATCAATTAATTGCAATGCAATATAAACAACCTTAACATGTATATGACGTTTCTTAACAATATAATATTGAATATATATATGAAAATATATAAGCTCGGGCGCTTCATACTCTTAGTACGGTACTGAACCATGCTGAAAGGCATTTTTAGATTATCGGCACACCAGCAGCAGGAGAGACGACACCAGCGCTGTGTTGTGCTGTGGTGGAGAGCGTGAAACTCAAGCCATTGTGCAAGCCCATCAGTCTTCTCGATTTCATAACGACAACACCAATGTAATTTTATGAGGCGAGGAAGCGTCCTTTCCGGCTGATTTTTGTTTTAAATTGTTCCTTATAAAATTCCGTTGCGGGGGGTAGTTACACATTTTGCAATCTCGCTTTTGAAACGTGCTAAAAATACGTTCAAAGGCAAGAAATTTTTTTTTTTTCAATTTTTTCCAAAAAACGCTTGACGAGACGATAGATTTACTTTCCCCGATTACGAAATGCATAATTATTATATGTTTTTTTCATTATTGTGCCTGAAAAACGGGAAAAACTATCTATTAGTTCACCTACTCTCCGTTGGTGGCGCCAGTTTGTCTCCTGCGCACCCTTAAAAGGCTACGACTTAAAACCACTACCGCGTCTTAACGATTATTTTCTAGCGCGTCACGACAACTTAACTCTACGCGTGTCAGCTTAACTGGCCTTTCGGTTGGAACCTCTCCTTTTTAAACCTTACGTTCTCCCACCACGCAAACTTTCTCTAGGCGCGTTCATGCCCAAATATGGGCATATTCGTCGTCGCCCTTGCTTTGCACCCCCACGAACTTCTCGCTGGGCACGCTGGCCCGTGAGTTTTTCCCATCCCTAGCTACCTGGAGGTCGCTTTCTCCCTCGCAATGTTTCCGTACAGTTTTCGATACTACATTATTGAAATTTTTATAATGTATTGATGACATACCAAATTGCATAAAAAAGTTGGTTCGGCAAATTGTAAGCGGTGCTAAATGGGTCTGGCAGTCGGAAAACCTTGTCGGAAAAACGAAGTAGTTTGATTGAAATCATTATTTCTGAAACTTTTTGTATAAACAATATGTAGTACATAGGGTTAAAAAAAATTGGTCTGGCAAACTTTGAGTGGTAATAAATCGGTCTGGCAGCCGTTTAAAAGAGCGAACACGTATGCTCGCCGTGCAATTTTGTGATTTATTGAAATTAAATAATACTGATAATTGTATGAAATAAAAATCATCACAGCAATATTTTATACATAACTAATGTATATAATGTTTAAAAATAATTATTACTTGATAGTTTTATTGGATTATCGAGATCTTAACGGCGGTAAGCTGAGACCATCAAGCTGGATGCGCATAACACATTTTCAGGCCCATTTACACCCTCAAAATTTTGAATATGTAAGTCGTGAATTTAACGACTCAAGAATTCGGTGGTTTTGGAGGTTAAGAATCTGGCTCGTTCTTGATGCAGTAAACAACTGTATTTACAAAATATATACCAGTTAACCTTAAGATAATAATTAATCAATACGCTTAAACATTATATCAAACCTGAATCAATACAATAGCCGGTTTTAAATAATTATTATTGTCTCTCTAACAAACACGTGCTTCCACTATCACTCCCACGTGCTCCTATCGACCCGACGTCGCTATAGGTCGTGTGGTTGACATAGTCAGACGACCAAGTTTGGCGGGAACCCTTCAAACTTACAAATATAATACTGTAGGTCTGTCGGAAAGCTCGAATATTCGAGTCGCTCGCGAACTGAGCCGAGCTGAGATTCGTTTTTCGGAGCGCTCGCTTTTTTCGAGACGCTCGCTTGTTTTGAATACGCGTGCAAAACGCATAGCTATGCTTCAAAGCAGACTGAACGTATAACATGGCTCCGAAACTAGTGTGTATCTTTTGCAATAAAAAAGGTTGTACAGTTGAAATTATATGTGAAGAAAAGTTAAGCAAGTGTGTGGAACTTTTAAATGTTCGAAAACGTTATTCATTAAAATGGCACGATTTAAAATTGCTAGAAATTGCAACGAATTCGGAAGGATACTATTTGACATGCTACAAAAATTTCTCGGCAATCATGAGCAAGTACACGAAAGACACGTCCAAGGAACTGACGTCATCGACGTCTACATGTAGAAAAAAAACGCCTGCACCCGAGGTACTGTCGAGTGAAACCAAGGCAATGAGGACTGCATCCGAGGAATCGACGTTTTTTGTCGACAAGATCAACCTATGCTCTGAGTGAATCTACAGATTTACTTCCCAAGTATTGTTTATTATAAAATATTTTTGTTAAAATAAATAACGACAGATTACTTGATAATTAGAATAATATAATTATATATATAGAGTACACAAAAGAAAGTTATAACTATGAATACATTAGTGACCGTAAACCACGTGTACTGCAACGTGATTTACCGACACGATCCGCGATCCGCGTCGGGAAGCGTGCAAAATGAGAGTTTTCCGACTTCTCACGCCTTTACGGGAAAACCCGAGCGCCAGGTATCAGGAGATGCCGGCGTGAGAAGCCGAACGTCGCGAAAATTACCACGCCTAGCAATCTGGATCGCGGAGAGGGGCGTGGATCGTCGGCGAGGAAAGGAAGTCTGAGAAAGCCGTCTTCACGGCAAGACGGGGCGGATTAACACAGCACTCGTTTAAAATAATACAGAATATATTGTACGCGAAAGATGTTACAAAATTCGGTGTACACTACCGAGGTGTCGTAGCGTCAAAGGTCACCGGGACGACCGGTAACCGACACGAGAACTACGTTTCGAAAACACGTGCGGATTTCGTTCACGATAGCCCAAATTCCGTCGCGATTCGCACAAAAGCGACTTTGGAAACGATATTCGGACAGTCTTGACGCGGTCGCGGTGGGCTCGACCTTTTCGACGAGAACGTTAACCGGCAGCGATTCAAACACGTGCGCGTTACAATGGATTCGCGACGTGATGTTCGTTATTTCGTTCGATATCCTACGAAAAGGCGATTTCCGACAGGGTGCTCGGCAGCCACCAGGTAACCCGACCAATTCACGATATCCTATCCATGAGCGTGAGGTAAAGGAGGAAGCGCTTACCATACCGTTCCGCACGTGTGTCGCTGACGAAATAGGACGAGCTACGCGAGCTCGTCGCACGCGTTGGCTCACGCGCTTCCCCCCAGCCTCACCTCAATGGTCGGCGGCACATGACACTCTATGGCGGCCAAATTCAAATCGCGTTATCGGCGCGCTCGTCATCGGCTATCGTCCAGTCTCGTCCCTCGGCGACTTTGGTGGCGTGTCGATGCTGGCATCCCTCGAAGACTCTGGAGCGGGCCGGGTCTCGGTGCACTCGAGAACCCGGCTGACTTCGCTATTCTAAACGGCCTCCTGCCCCCTGAAGGTCGTAGCGGAGTCCAGGGGCTGTTACCAAGAACCTCCAGCCCCTGTCCATTTGAGCTTCGTCTGGCCAGTCCGTGCAGCCGGCGCCGGGTTGGACGAAATCGGTAGCCTCTAAGCCGCATCGCTGGGTGTTGCCGTCGTTAGCCCAACGCTATTGCCCTTCAGATACGCAAATTAGTCATAACCCTGGGTTACCCTGGTGGCGCTCGCGATCTTGGTCGGTCTCGTTCCCCGCGGAGAGTTTACCTCTTTGTGACGCGAGAATCTGCCACGTCACAGTACATACTGAACGTTCGTAACGGAATGATCAACAGACAAAAAATTAGCTTGTCGCGTGTGCTCTCTTGTCTCTAATTTCTTATGTCTATCCATAGATGTCGCACACAGCCTTGCATACATTTAGCTCATATAATATTATGAATGTACGTTGGGTTAATTAACACTTTCAACAATTTTATGTTTGTATACAGCCAAATGCACTATCTGTATATAATGGCGTATCGATTTTTTATTGAATCTCGTATTGAATTCAAAATTGTCATTATAGCAAGACAAGTGTATTGTTGTTGTTTACAAAATATATGTACTTTTAGTCATACTATAATACAGAGGCTTGAAAAAAAATTAATGAAAGCTTCATTTATAATATTATTGTACAAATGCGAGTGTATCCGTGAGGATATGCGTGTGTGTGTGAGTATATGCATAAGAGGGATGCTATGTGAAAGAGTTAGATAAGTAATGAGAGAGTGTTTTGTTGGAAATTGTGATTTCCGAAATAATTTAAAACATGATAGTTCTTTTTATTTTTCTTAAGTTACCTACTACTCTGTAATTTCTTCTATGTTTGTACTACTGCTTTACTTTTGTCTTCTTCTGTTACTACCGATTACGATACTCTTGCACTAACAATGTGTATCCTTAGTATTATCATACTTTAATAAACAATCTGGCTTAAAAATCTATCAGGTTATGGGCCCAGAAGATCGCCATACTCTTTGTAAATAATATTTTATGTGCCAAGAAATTATTTGTAGAGAATAATTTATGTGCCGAAAAAGTGAGGTTAAACGACGTGAAGGAGTGAATCATCATTAATTGGTGTATCGGTAAATTTTGTGTTGGCTGTATTTATAACAAAATGCCAGACCCT
>NW_026533107.1:221411-228948 GCF_026283585.1 Hylaeus volcanicus | reverse complement strand
ACTGGCCAAATTGGGAATGGCAGTGTCGACGGGCTCCCACTCTTGTCTATTGGGTCTTACAATGGCGAAAGCTGCTTGGGAGAAGCTTGCCAAGGACTTTGGAGAGCAGGGAGTCGCTGGACAGCTCATTCTGGAGAGGAAACTCTACAGGGCAAGGGTAGAGGACTTTAATTCGATGGATGAGTATATAAATCACATCTTGGGTATTCGTGGTAAACTGATACATTGTGGAATCACAATGGATAGGTTCGATGATGTTGCATGGACTTCCTGACTCATGCACTAACTTAATTTTGGCCTATGGTGGAGCGAACAGGAAAGTAACTTTGGAAACTGTGTTAGATTTTCTTCATAATTACGATGAAGGAAAAAGTGCCAGAAAAAGTGAAACTGCTTTGTCTGCTGGTACTATGAAGAATAACACCAGTAAACTAACTTGCTATCATTACCAGAAGAGTGGTCACAAGATACCGGACTGTCCAGATCTGAAGAAATTGAAAAGGGTGCAGAAGAAGGAGAAGCCGAAGCACTTCGGCTTGGCTGGACATTCCCAACCTAATTCTGCGAAGGATGCACCTTCTAACTTGGGTGTCAAAAGTGTTGGACTATTGACTGTAGCTTTGGCTAGTGCAAAATTGGGTAGAGAAGACTGGTATTTTGACAGTTGTTGTAGTAAACCTATTTCACATAGAGAGGATTTAGTAGATTTTGTCGATCGCAGTATTTCTCAGGAAATTTTAGTAGCTAATAACTCAGTAATAAAGAGTAATGGGATAGGCGATGTTACATTAAACATCAATAACAAAGGTAAAACTTTAGCTACAATTTCAGATGTAATGTTTTACCCTCAAAGTGCGGCTAATTTGATGTTTTTCCCAAAGATAAAATACAAATATCAGGTGAAAGCGTACTGACGGGAAGTGCAATAAATGGTATGTATAGACTAGACAGAGAAAGTGTATGCTTTATTATCTTCTGGTTGTTCTCAGGAGCTTTGGCACCAAAGAATGGGTCACTTAAATTATCAAGATTTATCAAAGTTAAAAAATTTAGCAAATGGAATTTTTTTGAAAAGGATGATAAAGATATTTGTGTTCCTTGTGTTAAAGGAAAACATAGTAAATTGCCTTTCCTTAAAGCTGGCACAAGGGCAACAGCAGTTTTAGAATTAATTCACAGCGATATTTGTGTTCCTGAGAGAGATGCAGTATCTTATGGTGGATCCACATGTTTTGTAACATTTACAGATGATTATTTCAGAATGACTCTTGTACATTTTTTAAAAACAAAAAGTGAATGTTTCTCTAAGTTTAAAGAATTCAAGTCAATGATGGAAAATCAAAAGGATTGTAAAATCAAAAGGTTTAGATCAGATAATGCGGAAATGAAAAATTTTTGTGCAGATCATGGCATAGTCATGAAATTTACAGTCCCCTACACACCAGAACAATGTGGAGTAACAGAGAGGTTAAATAGGACGTGTGTTGAACGTGCAAGAGCCATGCTTTTTCAGGCTAAATTGGATAAGCGATATTGGGCTGAGGCAGTCAATACAGCTATTTATCTTAAGAATAGAAGCCCTACTGTAGCACTTGAGAATAAGTTACCTCTAGAAATTTGGACCGGAGAAAATGTTTCTAACATTAGAATATTTGGATGCAAAACTATGTCCAAGGTGCCTGACGAGAAAAGAAAAAAATTTGACACCAAATCTAAGGAGATGATAATGGTGGGTTATTGCAATGGGTCAAAAGGATACCGGTTAGCTGATCCAAAACAACCAGGTTATGTGATGGTTTCTAGAAATGTGATATTTATTGAAAAGAGGCAAGGATGTATTCTGGATGGAAGTGACGAGGTTCCCGAATTCAATCAGCTAATTCCAGAATGGGAAGTCAATACCATTACTAATAATGCTCATGAAGATGTCAATAATGATAATGTGAACAGTAATGTGGAAAATCTTTCAGATGAAGAGGATAATGGTGAAAGTCCTGAAGATATAGAACACAGTGCAAGTAGACCTCAAAGAGAAAGACATCCCCCTGCCTGGCATAATGATTATCATATGTTTACCGCTGTAGCTTTGTGTACTGCTGGTATAACGCCATCTTCTGCTGTCGAGGCAATTAAAGACGATAATTGAAAACAAGCTATGGAAAAGGAGTATAATGCTCTAATGAAAAACCATGTTTGGGATTTAGTGGATAGGGCTTAAGGGAAAAATGTAGTAAAAAACAAATGGATATTTAAAGTCAACCGGATAAATGTCTATTCTTGGCACAGGATTTCTACTTCTCGTGCCCGCGCGATACTCGATGGCAAAATTGAAGTCTTAAACTTCCAACCACCATCGTCCAATTCGCGGTACCAAATCCGTTTTGGTGAACGTCGTACAAAACACGTTACAATCCGTAACGACCGTGAAATTTAATACGAGCAATTACACGCGGAAATGTCAAAGAACAAACTCCACGGCCATCGTCTCTAATTCATAAGAGTACTTACTCTGTTCATGCGTCGTCTGTTTGTTAAAACATCAAACTATTTGTCGCTCACCTATGCCGCATTCATGGCTTTCAACCTAGAACAGAATCTGTCGAAATGTCCCTTCCTGCTGCAAAACTTGCAGGTAACCGGGCTGCTTGGGCATCTGCCCGAATAGTGCCCCACCTCTCCGCAATTAAAGCAGGTAACCGCCCGTCGTTGGGTGGCCTCCGCCGTTGTAGATGATGTCGACTTCGCTGTCGACGTAGAAGCCGTCGGCTCGATCTCGTTCATAGGCCCACGTTGTCGCGGACTCGCCATTTTCTGGGCCGTCGCTCGTGGTATCGACCCCATCTCCTTCATCACAGCGTATAGCTCGTCGACGTTTTTATATCGATTGGACCGAATCGTCCGTTCGATCGTCTCGTCGCCTATACCGCTGATGACAGCGTACTCCAAACACGCATCAGGGATCTTCAATTTTGGGGCACGCAACTTGGAGAGTTTTTCAAAACAATAATCTCCCAATTGTTGCCCGGGACTCGCCGTGTACCTCGCTGCTTCTTTCAGCAAACGCGCGAATGGCAGCGGTCTTTTAAAACGTCAAATCAAGGTGCGTTTCACCACCGCCCATGACAGATCGTCATGCATCTCCTCGTCATACACACGACGAGCATGACCTTTTAACCCGCCCGCGACGGTGATGACCGTATAATCATCACTCCACAGATATCGTGGATCTTCTGTGATTTTTCACCTGATCGACCCATTGTTTGTCGCTTTACACCAGGTACAAACACAATCACTGCAATATTCCGTAATTTGACACTGGCACAATTGCGTGAAAACGTCAAAATTGCACGACAGTGTCACTCGCGATCACACAAATGTTCGCGAAAAGGACACGTGATATATCCCACTTCTGACTTGTAAGACGATTAAATAAACGCAAGAATAGAACGCCGAATATTCTTTAACAAATGATATTTTATTTCGTGGAGCTCTGTATACGACGATAGCTGGCCAAGAAGTGACTTTCCTGGCCTGGGAAAGTCTCTGCGTAGCCCCGTCAATGAAGGCTCTTGAAGGGCCTTCGACGTTATTTATGACGGGGCCTGGCGTCGCAGCATCACGCCCTGTCGTCCATGAGCCAATGTTTAGGCGAGCTGTCTCGAATTTCCTAACATTTCGTTTAGACATCGGCATTTGCTTCGACTGCGAACTGGGAAATTTCTTACGTTAATTCTGTCAACTCGACAAAATTCTGTTCGAGCAAAGATACCGAACAACTACCTACAGACAAAAGTACCAAATTTGGTTTAACTATCTGTCAAGGGAACCAAAAATATGAACTGTAATTATTGCTATTATACGTATTCATATTCATACAGTATTTCCATGGGGAGAGTTTATACATTAAGCAATTACAATTAGGCAATAAACATATATACATTGACAGCATTCATTGTATTTCGCGCCTCTTCCTTGAAATCATAATTGTAGTACCTCTCATTGTCCTCAGTGTCGCCACAAATTTTAAAGCTTAGGGAAAAATTGTTTCCCTATACTCCGCAATCTCGTACGCCGTTCTCCCGTCCGCGACCAACTTCATTCTTTCGCTTTGTGTCAGTGTCTTCACACGTAGACTGAGTAACGAATTACAGAATATTATATTATGGGTCGAAAAGATAGGAAGAGGACGTCGTCGATGGATGAGGATAAGGAAAACGACAGACTCTATCGAAAAATTCGTAGACTAGAGGAGAAATTGCATCGAAGGAAGGATGATCAGCGTATGTTGGGAGGTAACCCCACTTCTTTGGTCCGTGGGATAGGAGACGCTTCGAAACAGAATTTTGTAAATTCTTGTTTCGAGTACTGTATCGACATCCGTTGATTCTGCCAGCGGCTGTGTCGTTGTGCAGAGTGCTTTGGCTCTTACCAAACGTACATCTTTCGTGTGACGAAAGAAAACAGTACATAAATTTAGGACAGCCGGGGTTTGTAACCTTTAAACGCGTCTTGGAGACGTGTATGGCTTGTTTCATCAAACTTCACTTTGTGGATACAAAATGGAATAGACAGGTTATTGGAACTCGATTCGATGGTTTTCAGGTAAAAGTTCGGGGTCACATAGTCGCTCACGCCATCGCCATAGTTCGAGACACTCGCTGGATCGTGAGATACCTCGGTCAGTATCTCGAGGACGATCATCAGGAGGTCGACGCTCATCGAGTTATTCGAGAGATAATTTCGATTTTAGAGTTTTTGGTAGATCACGCTCTAGTTCCCGATACACGTCGAGACAGTCGTCTGTTTCTCGGTCAACAAAATCGAGTCAATCATCGTGTATCTGTGAGATACCGGTTTCGAGGACCGAGAAGGACAGCGAGATTAAAGAATCTCGCGGCGGTCGAGACGGCGGAAGTTCCCGAACCTGAAGTAGAGTTATAAGAGGAAATTTTGAACGTGTTTTAGATAAGAAAACCGCCGCTACGGTGCATAAGGACGTAGCTCTCCGGTGGTCGGAGGTTTTGAAAAAAGGTCTGCCGGAAAAGGAGGTCAAGGCTCTGTTGGGGAAATACCCACCGCCAGAAAATTGCTCTTTTATCGGGGTATCGAAACTAAACGCAAAAATTATGGTTTCAGTACAAGAAGGCGTTATTAAAAGAGATCATCGTATTATTGAGAAACAAGAACGCATCGCCGCATGTCTAGCAGCGTTGGGTAAAGCGATCTCGATATCATTGAAGATGGACAGTTCTCAGAAACTTGAGTTGCTGGAAAAATTAAGCGATATGGGGAAACTTCTCGCATCGGTGCACCGAGAGGATTCTCTGGCTCGTAAAGGGCTTATTCTAGCGAGTTTGAATTCGTCCTTGAAGAACACTCTCTCCGATACTTCGGTTGATGAGTGACTTTTTGGTACGGATTTAGAAGAAAAAATAAAGACGGCTAAGAATTTGGAACGAACATCAACCGACGTTCAACAAATATCTAACGACGTCGAACGGGCGTCATCATGCAGCATCCAACAAGACGGAGACAAAGAAGTCTGCATACCGCAAAGGATCGAGTCATCAATACAGGGGACGTCGTTAATCTCATCGGAAGATGTAGCTAAACCAGCAGGGAGGTTAAGATTATTTGGTAATGCTAGGTAAAAGGTAACCAAGGACTCGATGATCCATAAATGGGTTCACGTCGTATCCGAGACAAGACCGGCCTCCGGTCGAACCCACATGGTCCGAACACGAACATGGTTTAATCGAAAAACAAATTAATAAATTAATCTCTAAAGGCGCTATCGAGAAATGCTCTACGTCAAAAGTACAATTTTTTTCGAATATATTTTTAATTCCTAAGCCGGATAGTACATTCAGAATGATACTAAATCTTAAGGGGCTTAACGAGTTCATTCACGTTGAGCATTTTAAAATCGAAAACTGGAAGGTAGCAAAGAAATTAAATTGTCGCAATAATTTTATGCCAACGATAGACTTAAAGGACGCCTACTATTTGGTTCCAATCGAAAAGAAGTTCAGAAAATTTTACGGTTCTGGTATAAGGGAGAACTATTTGAGTTCACCTGTTTACCGTTCGGCTTAAATGTAGCACCGTATGTTTTCACAAAATTATTGAAGCCGGTGGTAGCATACCTGAGAAAAAGGGGATTTACGTCTGTATTTTATCTCGATGACATCCTTATTATCGATCAATCGTACGAGAAATGTTCATAATCTCCAATAGTTTTACCTTCATCCTCCACAATTAATAATTGACATATATTACAATTTATTTTTTTAGCTAAAGAATGGGATCCGTAACCAGATATGTAAATTTTAATGGAATCATCAACAACACAATTGGATAAATATTCAATTTCAAAGATTTTCAGAAAACAAGTCACATCAATGGAAAGATCATGAAGATTATTATTGTTATCACAAATTTCAAATTTATTTTTGATTTTAGTAAACGAAAAGAGTCTTGCCAATTTCGTAAATATATGTTTTAATCTAATATTTTGTTCTGCATGAATTGCTTCATCATATGAAACGTGATAATTACAACCAGATAAAGGTTTGTACTTTCCAAATCGCTTCTCTAATTTTTCAGTTGAAAGTTTTTCTGCTAAAAGATAAGATATATCAAAATTTTGAAAATAGTACTCTCTATGAGTAGCAAAAGAACTTTAGTACTTTGATGTAAATTTTTTATATAAGCGAAATCTATCGATTCTGCAATAATATATGCCTCATTGAGTTCATCTAGAGACTTCTTCAAATGTTCTTCAATAAGAAATATATCACTGCTAACATGTGCATAATGTACTTCTTTGTATCTATTTAATATATGTATTTTGAAGTTGGGACCACCTATTTAATTTCTTATCAATATGTAGTACCTATTTCAAATCATTATGTAATAATTCCTTATCTTTTTCAAAAGCTTGTAATTTCATGTTGTCATTAAATACACTTTGTGTATTAAATTTTAAAAGTTCAAAATTACAAGCTTTTCTTCATAATTGTTAACTAAATGTGAAAAATTGCCGATCAAATCTGAAGTAATAAATTTGTCAACTAAATTTTCATGATTTCCTTATTTTTTTCTTGACGCTTTTCAGGATCTTTTCTCTGAAGTAGCACAGTTTTTGTGAAATAAAACGGGGAATTGGGAATAGTGGATGGTACTGCATTCGTCATACGCTTTGGACATCTCAACAAAACATTTTGAAGTATGCCATTGGAAGATAGAATACCCTGGTATCTTATAATATCAGTCTCTGCAAACTGCAAACTACAGACAGCAGAATATTTTGTTGGTGTCTAATTCCTACGAAGAATAGCGTCTATCCATTTTTTCGCAATTCCTTATCTTTAAGGAATAAAAATATAGAGAATAAAAATCTGATCTTGAAGCCAAAAATATCTATGGCTGAAAACACTTGAAAATACGATCTTAATCGCAGAAAAATTTGCGATTATGACTGCAATCGCAATCAATTTGTGATTATCGGTGTAATCGTAATCAATTTGTGATTATC
>NW_026533107.1:205766-221401 GCF_026283585.1 Hylaeus volcanicus | reverse complement strand
CGGTGTAATCGTAATCAATTTGTGATTATCGGTGTAATCGTAATCAAGATCGTAGTCGCAACTCTGAAACATTTGATTGTAATCGTAATCGCAATTATACCTAACTGTATTATTCTGAAACTATTAAATTGCATACGTTTGGAAGTAAACTGAGACTACAAGTCCTTTTTTTTACTTACAAATCGTTGTACAGTTATTTTTAACAAAATTGTAACGAAATTGTCTTAAGTATTTGTCGCTTAACATAAATGAAATATCTATCCATTTTATGCCATGTAATTTTATTTTCTTTAAATGTAAGAATTAAGATAGAAGAATAAACAATTTACTGAGATATTTTTCTATTCATTAAACAACGATTACTTTATGGAAATTTGCAATGCCCTCGTTGCAAACTCACCGTCTTTTCCTCGGAATTCACAGCATCGTTTAGAGTACAATATTCCCACCTAAAAGGTATTCAAATAAACGAAACGAATTAATATTATAATTTAATTTTGATTTAATTTATCAAACATCAATTTCTGGGAATTATATGTTTACATGCCTGTTGCCTCTTCTGTCTTCGATAGCGAATTTGTTTATCAACAATGTATCCGAGTAAGAATCTTTACTTATGACTTTATCTGCATCATTTTCGAGAGTTTGATACCACACACGTGCTTTTATCATCGCTTGATTATCAGGCAATGATTGGAATTTTAATGCCGCTATGTTGTAGAAGGTTGTCCGTTTGTTCCCTTGATTCGATAATCTTAAACAAATATTTTGCGTTGTTTCCATGAAAAATATGTATGTAATAATGCACAATCATTCTGGGAATTTCTTTCTAAACGATGTACATCTGATTAAGATTTTAAATGAAGGTATCTTACCCGCATCGGATCTTAAACGTTGTCGGTGAATCGTGTTCTATTATCTTCAAAAACAATATTCCTGACGTTTTTGTAACTTCGTCAGAGATGGTCACCGATGCCCTGAGAGGCTGACCTAATTAGTGATGAAAAATAAATTAAAAATAAATTAAAAACAAAGTTCGAACTTAGCGAAGTTGATCTTGAGTCATCTCTGTTGTCTATACCGCAGAATGGTTCTTCTCCTCTCGTTGGCAAATAGTAAATCCCTAAAGAGCCATAATTAGCCCTGTAGCCCATTTCTTGAAACCAAAATGTAGATTCCATAGGAAAACACATCCCATTAGAATAAGAACCTCTTCCTTGAGGACAGGGCCAGGCAGTGAGTTTACAAGACTGGTTATCCGTACGAACACTCTCCAGGAAAAGTTTCCAGGCTCTCAGGTGGCTGCAAGCGATCTCCTTGGTTAGGCTATCCTCTGGATTATAATTAAATTAATTAAAACTTTTTGTTTATCGAGCAAAGTAATTTTTAAACCAGAAGAAAAAGTTGTACCGTTCAAATGGCTGACAACAACAGAGTTCCTCACATCGGTGCAACCAGGTTGCTCTCTGCCACCATTGGGAAAGAAATCGATATGGCCAAGGGGTTTCAAGAGTCCAAAGCCGTCAGCGAAGTCCTCAGAGCCATCTGTGTGAATCACATCTACAAGCTGAGCGTCGGTGGCATCCAGTTTCCTAGACTTCTCCCTAAACAAATGATTCCTGAAAAAGGGAGACGCAGGATCCAGGCCTGTTATGCGGCCTAAAAGAAGGTTTCTCTTTTTCAGAACCTCGGAAGCGCAACCAGCAACGTGAGCACCAAGACTAAAGCCAATCACGTGAATCTTCTCAGGAGAAGCGCCCAAGTCTATCATATTCAGAAGGACCAAGCCCAATTGTCGACCTACTAGTTCGGTGTTTGCCACTGCTGCCGAGTACGTTGTCGCTGCGCCTCTTGTCCAGTCGAGTACCAGTACGTTTACATCTTCCTGGAGGAAATTCTACTACATCTAGCATGTTCAAATATGGAAACTGATTATGATATTGAGAAGTAAAATTTCTTCAGAACAAATTACCAAATCCAGCAGAGCTCGTACCAGAAGAAGCGACCCAACATCGCTCCCACTGCCCTTGTAGCCATGTATGGAGACTTTCAGAGGCTTTTTTGCGTTAAATCGCGATTGCAGATTGGACTTGAAGTTTTCATCATACTGGAGAGTCTCAGGGGATTCCCTCTTTTCCCGAGTGTACAAGAAGAATCTGGTTTGGATCTCGCTAGGATGCTGTGGCGGCCGTTTTAGCGTCAAACGGGGTGGTGGATCAGCGAAACAACCAACGAGGTCTGAAATGTATTCTGTGCATCAGATCATAAAAATATACCGTCAAAATCCATTACCGTAGCATATTTTTGGTTTGAAATCCTCGCGTGCAGCTCCTATTCTACGCAGCATCGCTCTGTTCCTTGCCACCAGGAGTTTTGCTAGAAGATAGGAGACGATATTTGATGCTCTATTAGGCTTTATAATTCCAGTTGTTTCTACTTACCAGAACGCTTGGCTTCTATAGTCCAAGAGGCAAGAAGTATCATGAAGATCAAACATTTCGTTAATTCACGTTGCATCTTTTCGCAGAACTTCTGTTTCTACCTTATTTCTTTTTTATAGTTCACCATTTACATACTCTTCTTCTGCGATCGACTTAGATACCATTGAAATTATAGAAATTACAGTTAATAACACACATGACTTCAATCTATCATAATTAATAAAAAATTATAAGTGACAATGTACATATCGGCTACTTAACTGATTGGTAGTTAGAAATTGAACCTGAAATGCGTCTACGTTGATTGCTCGACAGACGAAGAGCATGTGCAGGAATCAGTGGACTTTCTCTCGGTCACGATGATTGCACGACCTCATTTTACAACAGTTAACATGATGTAATATTGACGGAATCCTATAACAGCAAACAACGGTTAACTGAACGCATAGAACCGTGGTGCTTTCACCTAGTGAATTTCAACAAGTTTTTTTGCTGGAGTTAAATTGGTTGCTTAGCTTTTTTATGCAATATGTTGGCCTACATTTACAATTTAAAATTGCTAGTAATTTACTATGCTAATTTCCTCAGTGCAGCTGTTGAAATGAAATGAACTAAAATAACTAAATCTATAAATAACAAATGTATAATTCCAATCCCAAAATGCTGTAGAAGATCATGTTATGTTAATAAATTTGAAACCCACAATTACAGATTCAACTCTTTGCACAACCTGTTTGCACATACAACTTAGATTAGATTTCTGTTGAAGTAACTGAGAGATTGAATACTATCGAATCAGATGTGACAATAATAATCTATAAAGTGCTTTTTTCCTGTCGATTCACTTGTAGCACCAGGTGCACAAATAATCTGGAAACCATTGGAGGCTTTGATAAACTCGAGATTGGACACAAATGATTCTTGCGTTGATTGTATCGAAGTATCTTTGCAATGATCAGCATGTAGTCAACACCTGTGCTGGTTGATATTTTTAACTAATCAGCTAAGTATGTAATCCAGACAGACCTAGATAAGGGATATATTATATACACCTGGCAATATGAGATTGGTCTTGTCCTATTGAGAAAGTATCGTTGTGCAACAATGTTAAGGCCACTCTTCGTTCTGGGTTGTGTTGTGCCAGCGATACTTGGTATACCATTGTCAGAGGATGAATATGAAGTCAATAAAACCAACTTTGTGTTTGAGGATCTGGATCATCTTCTTGCTTATGTGCAAACTCCTGTAAGTACACCTAAGCAGGGTAGTTTTAAATTAGAAATAGTCTTTTTAGATATAGTCTGAAATTCTTTTTATTTATGAATTAATATGTAGTATCTTCTTCTTCTGTATAGACAGAGCGAGTGCGAAATTTGGGATACGTAGCTGAAATTCATCAAGTAGTCACTGAGGATGGATACATCTTGCAGATGGACAGAATTGTAGGATCAAAGAGTAGTCACGCATCTGACAAAAAAAACCCTGTGCTCCTAATTCATGGACTTTTGGACACCAGTGCTGCCTGGGTGCTGCCATGCCCTGAAAAAGGTTTAGGTATGTCAGATAAAAACAGAATTGGTATAATAAAATACACTCCATACATTACTTTAACATTTTGTAAACTTTAGGCTATATATTAGCCGACCAGGGATATGATGTATGGATGGGAAATGTGCGTGGTTCTAGATTTTCAAGAAGACACGTGACATTGTCTACCAAAGACAAAAACTACTGGATGTTCAGGTAAGCCTGAATTTTTAAACGAGAACTGGTCCTTCAAACTGCCTTCATTTTCAAGTGCGAAATTGTCACCCTTAAAGATTCTACAACTCTGACATACCATATTTTGTTTGTAGTTGGCATGAGATGGGAATGTTTGATATCCCAGCAATGATTGACTATATCTTGACAAACACTAGACAAGAGAAGCTCTACTATGTTGGTCATAGTCAAGGAAGCACCTCCTTCTTCGTGATGGCAAGTGAAAAACCGGAATATCAAGAGAAAATCATAGCAGCATTTACTTTGGCACCAGCAGTCTTCATGTCCAGAGCGACCCTCCCTCTCATCCGCTTGTTAACTCCACACATTAACAATGCAAAAGTAAAGTTCAAGTTTTACTATTTTCGGTTACAGAGTCAAAGAAATATATAAACTTTCATAATTGGAATGTAAATACTTGATAATTACAGATACTGACAGACCTGATAGGTATGTATGAGTTCAAGCCGTCAAGCTCCTTAGTGAGAACACTGAGTAAAATTATGTGCAAAGATGAAATGCCCACTCAACCATTGTGCAAAACTGCATTTGGCATCATGGGTGGACGTAACGATAAGGACTTCAACATTGTAATTATTATATTTAAATATTATGATAACCTTAAATTGTACATAAAATGTATTATTTACAGACTCTAATACCTGAGATTGCGCAATATGATCCTGCTGGAGCATCTACAAGACAGTTTATACACTATGCACAATTGTGCACCTCTGGTTAGTAATCAAAGAAAGATGCATAATTTCTACATCTCTGTAGTAATTGTAATTTACCTGATTTAATGATGTTTGATCTTGCCAAGCATTAATTTTGCTTTTCTCCATAGGAAATTTCGCACACTATGATCATGGCCTTGTACGTAATTTGTTGAATTATGGCAGTATACAACCTCCTAAGTATAACATTGCCAATATTAAGACACCTATTTATTTGTACTATGGTAACAATGATGAAATGGTCAATGTAAAGGTTTGTATCTTTTCCTTAAAAAGTATATTACCGGATTAGGAAATATGTTTTAGATGACAAATTGATAACAAGAAACTAAAACACCTGTTTCCTTGCATATTATTTTATGTAACAAAATGTTCTGAATAATAGATTCTCTTTGTTTAGGTATCTAATTTTTCTTAAAAATAATTTTTGTCCATTCTTATAGGATTTAGAGCAGTTATACGAGACACTACCAAATGCTCAGAAATTTTTGGTTCCGTACAAATGGTTTGCACATCTCGACTTTCTTTGGGGTATGCAAGCCAAAAATTTGGTATACGACGGAATACTTAATCTTATGACGCAATATAAGATTTAAAGAATAAGATTCTAAAAAAGTGTAATAAATGTGATACAATGTGATATAATGTACGATTACAACTTGATCTCTAAGGAAGTATATCAACTGTAATATTGTATCGAACAGATTCATGTGAGCATAAAGATTCAAACGATTTGAGGGAATAAAAGTGCAAAAAGAATTTGTTTATAAAAGAATTATCGAATCAATCTTAGTGCTACTATTATCGAGGAAAATAAATGTGCATTTTGGATGTGTGTAGTGACTTTCTAGGGGAATTTTCCCTAAAATCTTCGATTATTTATAGAAAACTGCATTTTTCAACGAGAATAATAATACTACTGTTACCCATCATCCCTTCTCGCAATCCTAAAATAAAACTCAAACATCTTATCGTATTACTTTAATAGAACAATAAATGATAATGTGTATAAATAGAATTGTCGCAGTAATATTATATTTGTTATGGGAAGGTATTAAGTACAGTATCGACATTACATGCTATTTACAGTACAATGCATGCCACACTCTAATGTGATCGCCATTTACGTATAGTAACTAGACATTAGGTTTGAAGTTTCTTGACTAACGACAGTAATCATTTCCAAATTGCCTGTTCTGCAAAACAACAATGTTCAACACAAACAACAATATATTTTCCCATTCAACTGTTGAAACATTATCATAATTGCCTACAATTTACTAACAAAAAAGAGTTCGTTTTTTCTTGTTTCGTAAGATTTAATAGAAACATGAACAAGCACAACCTTTCCAATTGGTCCAAGAGTCACAACCGATACAAATACTTACCTCAAAGAATTGAAAACAACGTACTCGATAGTTGTACACAACCCCTCACACATACACCTACTCTACCTAGATTCGTTGTACAGTATATACTATAAATGATGTCACCTTTGGTCCCACTGATAGAAACTTAATGTTAATTATAAAGATTAGGACGTGTTAGTCGACATTGATTCAACCGTTTCGGGACTTTCCCGGAGTTGGAACCGAATGGCTGAACTAAAACTAGAAAATAAAGGAAAAACTTAACAACAAAAAAAAAACTGCGCAGACTGCATTCGCATAATGAGCAAAATCGTTTCGAATCGAACTTAGTCGGTCCGTTGACTATTTGGACACAATAATAAATGACTTTCCTTCCCTCAATCCTTTTGCTTCGATCGGAAACATTTACACGTCTAAGTGATATGTACATTTTCCATCGACAACGCATATTTATCGGTTACCCGACTTTTTACACGAGATATTTACAAGGGTGCGATTAATGCCAGCATATTGGCAACTGAACCGTTCAAGTTGGAAAATTAACACTCTACAACCCAAATTTCAAGAAAATTTCAAGATAAATGATACAATAAACAGTGTTGATAAACGCTGATAACAGAACATTAATTGAAAGATAAATTCCAAATTCTATCCACCAGATACAAATTGATGGAACGCTCAATTTAGATTTTAAAAATGTGGACAATGGCTTCAAAAGCACTTGGGGTTATAAAAAGTTAATTCAGCAAGAGAAAAAAATACATAAATAAGTTTCTGCTTTTTGGAGCACTTTAAGGCTCCTTCCTATCACTAGCTGTCGATCATATCTTATTACTACAGCTTTGCGAGAGCACCAAGAGGTCTCCTGGGTGGTATCCTTGGCTGCCAGTTCCTCCTGGCGTTATTGAAATGAATATCATCCTCGTTTAACATCTTTCCGTAGCCTGTAAGAAATAAATTCTCATATAATAAAGAAACTAAATTTATTTATACGCGTTATCTACAGTCACAGTAAAAATTAACTCACGTTTTTCAAATTTTCACGGCCTCCAAAACTTCTTATCGACTCCAATAGCACATCCCTGGGATTCACCTGGACCGGCATAAATTTCGGCCTAGAATTCTTCAAAGTGACACCCATAATGACAGGCATCGTTGGAGGACTTGGTGGTTGATGAACACCATTTGACTCTGTGGACATGGCTTTTGTACATTCTTTTTGGTTTTCCTGGTCATCCATGGTTGAATTTGAAACTTTGAACCCTTTCACGATAGGCATCGCCTGACTGCTTTTTACACCGACACCATTTCTATAAGCGAAGTTCCTCTGGTTCTGAGGATGTATACCCACTATCAAAGTAAACCTCTTGGATTTAGAACTATCCTGATTCGTCAAGCACTCGTCATTAGTAACGCTAAACTTCTCAGAAGTAACATGTCCATTATGTTTGTTGGCATATGACTCCAATTGAGGGTCCGAGCGTCGACTTACGGTGGATTTTTTGGATTTCGAACGAAGAGAAACATCCTGACCACACGCCTTCGACAGCTTCTTAAAGTTTACAGGAGACATGTCGATCTCATTGTCGTCTTGTTTATCTTCGACATAACTTTTCTTTAGTTCTACTCCTGTTACAACAGGTTTATCGTTGCTTACGGTTTCTTGTTTAAGATTAACCTTATTCGTGAGTGGCTTTTTAAAACCTGATGCCATCGTGTGCGTTATGAGTTTTCTGGTTAGGTCGTTTGGATCCTTCCTGTCCAAAGATGAATCTTCAACTTTCCCAGGGAGTTTGCTATCTTCGGTGAAATTTAGGTTATCTATATCATCCCTCGTGCAATTTATATTTACAATGGTTTTATTGCTGGCTTTGCTAGATCCTAATTTGTAGTCAGCGTCCTTTTTTATTTGGACGTTAACACTTGGTCGCTCTGACCAGCTACCTAAGTTGATCGTAGGTGGGCCGAAGTAAGTGTAACGCTTCGCATTTGTCTCCGCTGCTAATTTCTTGGAGTCTGCCTCTGATGTTTTATTACTCTGTGCTCTTTGAGAGTCATGAGTTAAAGGTGTATTCGAGTCAATCGAATGTTCATGAGACGTGATCTCTGATCTGAAACAAATTTGGTTAAAAGTAACCACGATAGAAATATAGGATTAAGATATATACCTTGTTTTCTTGGATAATACTGTATCATCAGATTCTTTGGGCACATTTTCTTCCACCTGTTGAGCATTTTTCAACCGGGGCAAAATGCTTTTCATTACCTGGAACGTCGTACATTGTTATGAGAAAAAGTTTGATTCAGGTTTGTTTTTGTTAAAATATGTTCGTATTAGGTTTCCCTAGTTATTTTTGTATTTATGCGTATGGCTGCAGTGGTCTATGCGTCTCTTTTTTTTTTTTAAATTAACTTGTAACTAGGTTCAGAATCTGTATAAGCCTACAATGGCAACATGTATGTTTCCAATTCCTTTTTCTTACTTATAATTGATATATATTTTATTTCTTTCTTTTATTTACGTTAATAAATCTTAATAATAAAAGATAAGTTTATTTTCATTGGTTCTAACAGATTTATTAGCAACCACATACAGTGGGTGTAGAAAGTATTCGTACACCGATCAATTTCCCAAAAAACTTTTGTGTGAAACTGTAGTTTCTTAATTTCTTTTTGTATAATCAATGATATTTTACATATTCTCGGAAGTCCCTAAGATAGATATAGTCCAAACAACATTTACTAGTTAATATAATTTGTGAAATTAACAAAAACATGCGAAAAGTGGGTAAAAGTATAGAAGCAATAAGTATTTGTACGATTCTTTTGACGAACCATTTACAGTAGAGTTTGTAACGTAAACACATTAGTTTATTGCTCCGTACGAATTAGAAAACATCAAATTTTCAGTAAAGTACTTTTAAAAATGGTTCTAATAGAGGAATTGAAGAAGATCCCACTTTGAATAACTAATAATTTAGTTAATTTAATGCTTAGAAGAGTTACAATAATTATAAAATCAAAAAGAAATCCCACGAAGGAAGTATTATATACTTGTAAATTAATGTAAATTTCTTTTTTTTAAAATCAAGTTTTAAAAATTAAACAGTTGTGCGAATACTTATTGCTTCAACGTTTCTATCGATTAATTTTTTTTTTCTTGTTAATTTCGCAACTTACATAAATAGCTATTTTTTTGTAATTTATCTATTCCAGAGATTTCTGAGAATATGTAGAATGTCATTGTTTATAAAAAATAAGTTAATAAATTACAATTTTACATAGTTTTTTTGGAAATTGATCGATGTATGAATACTTTCTACACCCACTGTATGACAACAAAGTTATTATGCAACTATTTACCTGTAAAGACTGCAGCTGCTTCTCTTTGGTTGGTTCTTCCTGCTTCTTCAAAATATTGTCCCTCCATTGGGAGAATTTCTCTATGCTCTTAACCGTCGGTGTACTTAAGTTAGTACTACTTATCGCATTTTCTATCCTAACGCCGTCTACTTCCGCCAAGTTTCCACCACATCTACTATCCTCATCTTTAGGGAATTTCCCCTGAAACCTGGACTTGTCGCATACAGACACACAACTATTAGACCTCTGAATATTATCCTTTTCGTTACAGTTCCACCTGTGCGACTCCGTTTGAATTTTTGGTTCTAGCTTCTTTTCAATTGTATCACCTTCGTTCGCCCTCTTCTTTCCCTGCAACGTTCCACCGGTGAAATCCTTTAGATTTTTGTCTTCCGTTTCATCGAAATTGCTCCTGTTCCTGGACCACGTCGCAAACGACTTAACGTACCTATCGTTTGAACTACTCTGAGGAGATTTATCATCGGCTTCCTCAAATATATTTAAACTCTTTTGCCTCGAGTATGTAGTGATAGTAAAATTTGAAAGAGTGTTGTCTATGGGTGCAATTTTGGGGGTCGAAGAGTCAGAAATTCTTTTGAAGTCGGAGTCTTTGGTACCCTGAGGCAATGTTCCTATTTTGTTCTCCAGTTCCAAGATCACCTCCTTTTTCAAGTTGATATCCGATTTCTGCTTATTGACAGATTTCCTTTGGGGCATTTCTTCCTTGGTTTTATTTTCTAAGAGGTTCTCAGCTCCTGATGTTGTTGCCTGTTCCTCCAAAGAATGTCTAGAGTCTACTTTATTCCTTTCTGGGGTCTTCTGCGTAAGGTTTTCCCCAACTTCAGTTTCTTCCTTGTTTATTTTGGTATCTGTAAAGGACTCAATCGATGAAGGAACGGCATCAACGTTATCATGAACTGGAGAAGCTGCGTCTCTGAAGGCACTAGGTGGAGCTGGCAGCTGATACTCCCAGTCAGAAATTGACAAGTCTTCATCAGCTGCTGAGACGTAGTCTGATGTATCTTGTTGCGAATTGATAGCCAAGTATCCAGCACTAGTGTTGACCATCGACTTTTCTAGCAAGCTGTTGTTTTGCTGTACGTCTTGCTTTTTCGTGGACTCCTTTGCGATAGAAAAGTCTGCTTCTTTGGAAATATTCGTCGTTTTTGGTTTTACTTCGGCAGGTGAGACGAATCCTTCAACAGATACTTCATCGAGGGTTGAAACTGGCAGAGTATTCGATAGGGTGTCGGACACCTTTTGCAGCAAGACATCCGTGTCAGAGAGGCTCGCGTCTGCTGCGAAAATGTCATAAAATGTAAATTACTACTGAGATTACACGACTTAATTGCTTAAAATACAAAGAATCAAATGTGTAGATTTAATTCTTATAACTGAAACGTATCTTATAACCTTCTTTATTAATGCTGAAATTCTACGGTGCAATTACATAAAATTCCCAAGGAAAAGAACTAAGTACCCAACCCCAGTGGTTAGTAACAATGCAACATGCACCTAGTGCACCCAATCTTCCATTACCTTCACCTTGAGAACCAATTTTCTTCTGTTCCGATGACTGCACATCGCTTTTGGACTCCTTCGATTGGTCAGAGAGTAAAGAATTGGACGCCACATTAAAATTCAAAGCAAAAGCGATGTCGTCCAAGTGAGAAGTTAAATATCTCTTCTGCTTTTCTAAGGTGTTGGTCTCAAAATCGTTAGACTTGGACGCCATCCGGGGGATCCTAGCTCTCTTGGAGTCTTTCATACCTTTCCCAACTTTATCCCCAATCCCATCAACCTCTGCTTCAATTTCTAAAGCATCACTTTCCTGCCTCTTCTTTCCTTTCCAAGTCTTCAATATCGGTTGTTTATCAATAATCAAATGATCACATTTTGGAATAGTTGAAATCACCACAGCACTCAACTTCCTTTCCTGTCCAAGACTCTTTTTGGAGGTTATGGAATTCTGTTCAATTAGAGTACTTTTATTACTCTGCCTTTCTATTTCTTCTTCACTTTTTTCGGCACTAGACTCCTCTTTAGCAGCGGTTCCATCATCCTCGACTAGTTCCAATGTATTAGGTGACTGTGTTTCATTGTTTCCTTTCATAGCTATTGAATCTTGACGAAAGAATAACTGATTGTGATCAGTTTCAGGTGTCAAGAACACGTCGTCATCGCTGGAGGAATAGTTGGAAGCTACTTCTACCTTTTCAGAATCTTTAATTTTTTTATCAAGCATAGTCGGAGTTCTAGAATTAATGCTGTCAGCGCTGGGGTATTCTTCATCGACGATGTCTGTATTTGTGTCACTAGTGGAGCTGCTAGCTACTTTACTGGAGTCCGCGTGTAGGGTTCTACTCAACGAGGAAGGTCCTACCTTGCGTTGTGGCACCTGAGGTCTCATATATGCGACATTGGTTGTTTGTCTAGGCTTGGGATGCGGAATAGGCACTCCAACTACACTCAAAATGAAAAGAAAGAAGAAAAAAAACCGTCACCAACAGGTCCAGATAGCAAGCAGGAAAATGGGTATTTTTGGGAGAGAATTATCGTGCATTGAGTGCAGTGCTCTAAAAGTAGCCAAAGTGAAAATTTCAATATTCTTATTAGAATAAAAACACTCTATATACTGGGAACTCATAAAAAATCTACATTTACACAAAACATAGTATTGCAAAATCAGAGGATGGAATGGGAACTTCATTCCACAATTTTAAAATTAATGTTGACGTAGCTAAACAAATTCCCCTACTCTGCTTTCCAGTATGGAGTTCAACTGGATGAGAAATTTGTTCCAATTCTCCGTAGACTCCTCTCTACTCACCAAACCAGGAGGAGGGGGTTCTAAGATACTTAGCTTCTTCTCAGACTCTAACCTGCTCTCAGCAGACCTAATCATAGGAAGGGATGGTAATTTATGTACGTTACTAAGACTTGGATCTACATCTATGGTCACCGGAATATCTAAAAGTTTCTTTGAAATAGCGAATATCTGTAAGTTGCTCAAAGGTGGCACTACAAGATTAGACTTACGACCGTCTACAGTATCACTCAACATGTCTCCATCAAGACTACTAGAAATCGAACCATCGTAACACTTGGTAGTGTTCACGTCCCCTAACTTAGGCTGTCCACTCTTCACAGATCCTAATCTACTGCCAGAAAAGCTATTCCTAACAATGTAGCTCCTCGAATCTGCGAAACTAGGTTCCTCGAAGCTGCTGATGATTTTTGTTTCCCTCATCTTATATATATTATCTTGAACATCTAGGCTGTGCTTCAAGCCTTGGCACCTCTCTCTGGAACTAAATCTATTCCCCGAAACGTTCTTTCCTACATCCACCTCTATATTATCGAGATTAACTAATGTTTGCATCTTAACCAGTCTATTTTCCGGCCAATCTTGAGTTTTGAAGGCGTCCTGGCTCAATAGCTGTCGATTGCCGTGAAGACTGGACGCCTTAATCCATTCTCTATCGTTTTTAGCGGCTATGTTTGAACAAGCGAAGCTCTGAGACTTCTGTACCTTGGAGCCTGGCTTGGAATTATCATCGAAGTCCAGAGAGCAGGCCGTCGACCTATACGAACAACCCGTAGGACACCTATCGCTAAAGTTCAATGAAAAATCGCTATTCCTACTAAAACTTGACCCATGTTCTGCTCGATACTCTTCGATTCTAGTCTGCAATTTTACTTTCTCGTAATTGAATAGGCTACGATGTTGCCTAGTGGTTCCCGTTCCCTCCTCCACTTCTAGGACCTGTTCGAAGCTGTTCCTTGAAATGAAGCTATAGGAAGGAGCATTATCCTCTATACTGCCACAGCTACGTACTAGCTTACCTCGTTTTTGGGTTCTAGCGTCTACGGGAGCGTCTTTTACAGGTACAGTGCCTCCTGGAGCGATGAATGGCGACTTAACATTTAGGGACTCTAGTCTTAGATGAGGTTCCACGTCCAATTTGCTCGATTTCTGCTTCATGTTTGGAGTAGAAGGTTCTGTTATTGTTGACGGCAATTTTGTTGTCTTCGTTGTTACTCCAATGTCTGAGCTGGCTTTAGGACATTCCTCTATGTCTGAACTTGATTTAAAGGGAACGCCAATGTCCGACGGGGGCTTGGAGGGGTCCATGTCTGACGTTAAGGACTCCTCGGAATCGACTATGCGCTCCAATGCTTGGGTAGAAATGGCGGACGACAGGGGTCTCGTTACTGGCGGAGGAGGTGCTGCTCTCTTTTTTCGTAGACCTAGAAAAATAAGCAAAATTAAATTGTTACTAACAAATGTTTTTATTAGACTTGGGGAAATTTTAAAGAATGTTCATAATAACGGACCTGCAGAGCTAAGAGAGGTGTTGCTAACTCCACGAGTTAGCGTAGCAGAAACAGCAGTTAAATTGCCGAGGCTTTTGCTGGATTGGGAAGTCTGCGCCAGTTTCCTAGACGTCTCTGCAGGTACCCTGTTTCTCCTAGGCAATGTTTCAGGAAGTCTTCCAGCTGAATCGGGATTGTCACTCAATACCGAAGCCTCGTGGTAACCGGAACTATCGCTGCTGTTGCGACTATGACTGATCACGACCTTGTCCTTCCCAGAGTCACCGGCAGTCTCATCAGAAGTCTGAAAAAAAAAATTGATTTGAATACAGAGCATAAATTATCAACAGGGGACTCAACAGTGGGATATTTCACCAATCCATCTGACCAAAAGTAAGGGAGTCCCCAGATTTATATGAAATTTCGTATACAAGGGTTTTTGGAGTCGTGGATTACGAATCTGAGATAAAAGAATAAAAAATCAAAATGGTAGATCCAATATGGCCGACTTGTATACTAAAAAGTTATTAGATTTGTATAAAATTTCACATACAGGAATTTTTAAGGTCACTGATTCCGAATCTGATATAAAAGAACAAAAAATCAAAATGGCGTATCTAATATGGCCGACTTTTATACTGAGAAATTAGTAGATTTGCATGAAATTTCGCATACAGGGGTTTTTGGAGTTGGTGATTACAAATCTGATATTAAAAAAATCAAATACTCAAAATAAATTTGAATTTAATAAAAAACAAAGACATATATACTTTGGTATTAAAAAATTAAAAAATGTACATATATATTAATGTCTGTAAATGAGTCACCAGTCTTCATTAGACGAAACTTCATCTCATCCAACAGCTGCAGATTATCGTCTGATGATGAATTCGATACGATACAGAAGCAAAAATTTATCAAGCTTTATCGAGAAATTTTATTGAAAACTAATACGAATACTGTAACTGTAGTATGAAACTTGTTTATATCAGATTTGTAATCAGCAACTCCAAAACTCTTGTATACGAAATTTCATGCAAATCTGGAAACTCCTTAGTTTGGCCAACTAGATTGGTGAAATACCCACATTACCTTCTGTTACTTTACACTAGTTTATAACTAGTCCAATTTTTTAAAAAATCGCGCTTTTTCACTGCTGTTTTTTGCATAATACGTTAGCATAAACACTAAGTTTTATGTCTGAGATAAAATAATTGCCAGGACGAACCCTGAAGTAGACTATACTCCTTCCTGTTGTTTAAAATTAAAATCAAAGTAAGAGTGAAAAGGCTATTTTTAAAGCCTTTTTTTATATAAATTAAAAGATACAAATAAAAAATAAAACGGTTAAATTAATAAATACATACCAGCTTTAACACAATCCATAATTCATTATGGTCAAATATTCGCACAAACGAAAATGTTCTTTTCTGAAATACAGCAAATACAATTTTAAGAAAGCACGATGCTTACGTAAAAACACACATTTAGGTATGAGTGACTTGCACTTAAAGCCCGGTTGTTAGAGTTGCGAAATGGGTTGTTTTTGATCGCTAAATTTGTTTGACATTACCAGAAGACATCACTTTTTAAGCATTATAAACTTCAAAAACTGCACTTTTGGCCAGGTAGATTGGTTAAATATC
>NW_026533107.1:151509-195766 GCF_026283585.1 Hylaeus volcanicus | reverse complement strand
ATATATATATATATATATATATATATATATACTTCTTTCAACGTCCCTTTATATGTAAAAAAAATGTTTCAACAACAAAAATTAATTATATCTGGAAATCATATGCATTAGAAAAATACATTAGCTGGACCAGACTCCCCCTTGAGGAGACTTTACTGTAAAACTTTCTACTGTGTCTACCTTCTTTGCACCATAACCCTCTGAGTCTGATGATGATGCTCCCTTGGCAACTGGATCAGAAGCTCCATACTTCCGGCCAGCATGTCTGCCGGCGTGTCCTCTGTCACAGTCAGAACCATTCTGGATGGCCTCTCTTTTCTAGACCTGCAACATAATCAAAGCAACACGGCTGAAATTTACCTTTGCAATTCTAACTGAAATTAAATATAACTGAAATTAAATACGACTAATTTTTTTAATCCATCGATTAAATTAAAATTGCACAAACTCTCTGTTAACGTGTGAAAAAAATTAAGTTAGGACACACCGTAACTCGTGCCTTACTATTCGTGTAACGAGCGAGAGTCTTCTGTCTCGAAGGAATTTTAAACGACTCGGAGTGGTTGGTTTCCTTTCGACGACTCAGAGTCGCGTTCATTCAGTTCAGAAGTGTCGCAAACGCGAGCTAGAGAGGCACTTATGAAATTTCTGTTGAAATCTGTTTTTCTTGTGCGATCCAAAGATAAGATTCATTCACGACTACGTGCCCGTGCGTCTCGTGATTTATGCGATCCGTTAATCATTGGAACTATAGCTACTCTGTCCAACAATAACAGATAAGTGTAAGAGTATCTCAAGGACACCGTTACGAAAATGTTTGTCGTCACGTCCCAGGTGTAGCTGATACCTTTGTTTAGGTTTGACCCAGAAAACTTTTTAAGTTGTTTTTAACCAACTTCGAAAAGGAAGAGGTAATTTTGAATGTAAGTAATTTTTTGTTTTGCGAGGACTACGAAAGTAGGTATTTTAATATAAAGGAGATAAAAATTCTTTCATACTTTTTAGTGCAGTTTTAATATTTTTTCGAAGTCGGTTATATTTTTGTTCCAAAAATTATTTTATTATGCGCAACGATTATCGGCACTAGTAAACTGTCAAAAATGAAGATGCGTCGACACAAATTCATTTATACGAATTGTTTATTAGTGTCGTAGAGTAACACAAAAAATTTGACAAAGATTCGTGATATCAGGTCCGTGTTAGAACAAATCATTCTCAAGGTATGAAATATCAGTTTTATACCACGTTTCCGCAGTCAGGGTTCTAGGTGGGTTCTGCTAGAAAATCTCACGGAAGGACACGTGATTTATTTCTCGCTCAGCATGATCTGAAATCGCCGTGACGTGACGTTTTTGCAGCGTACAGAAAATTATTGGAAAAGTCGTTGGTGCTTGAAGAAACACCATCCGCTCGCGGTCGAGACACTTTCCTTTCATTTTATACTGGAGAAAATAGTTTAACGGATCGCCAAGATTATTGTTTTTATCGAGCAGTGGATTCAACTCTGAGATTGCTGAAAGGAATCAACGGAAACTGTATTTCTATTATATTAAGGAGTCTCCCTAGACTCCTAACCTACGAAATCCGAACAGTATCAGTAAACAAGATCGAATATAAAGAAAAACTTTTAGGTCCTCAATCATACAGGGTGAGTCCGAAGAAATAGAACATCTAAATATTTCTGTTACTTTCCGTTGTACAAAAAAACTTCTTAGGGCAAAGTTACACTGTTTGAAGGGCCACTGTAACGGTGTAAGAGAAAAAATTTTCAAGGTCTTTTTTTTTATAAAATTTCAAGGTCATCGATGTTTTTTTAAATGGAATAATATATTTTCGTTAACGTAATGTTGTAGCTGACAAAATAACGAATCATCCATGTACTACAATATGACCTACAAATGACCTTCAACACAGAAAAATGGAATAAATAAAATTCAACGTGTAAGATTCATTTGCTTTATTCCTGTTAAGCTTGAACCTGTGTAGATTGAACGACAGTGGTTGAAAAATACAGGAAAGGCAAAACTAATTTATTATTAACGCAAAACTCATCTCATTGCGACCAATATAATCAAACGCTAACGCAACCCCGATACTCAGTGAGTTGTGTAATTTGTTATGTAAATTATTAATGTTAGCTGACCGACTAATGTAATTAAACCAAAAATGTATCCATGCTTGCTCACTTCCGTTTGATTACATTTAAAAGTGAAAAAAGAAACCAGAATGGTTTTCAACCTGAATGAATTTAAAATTGGATAGAAAGGAATAAAATTGAAGATAGCTAAACCAACTCTTATTCGAAGGAAGTTCAGTTTTTATAGTTTAAGAGTCTAGGGAAACCCCTCAAAATAATAGAAATAGTATAGTTATATATCCATAGGGTGTAGTTCGAAAAGCGATTTGCACATCCGTGCCTTCCTGTTAAAGTCGAATGAAGGTACATAATGATATGCAAAAACTGTAGTGAGAATTTCAATACCAATTCCGTTTTGAAGATACTTGAGGAATACCGCAGCCATGGAACGTGTAACGAAAGCGCAATGCACAATTAATAAATCTCAGGGCTGTCGAATAGGAATATGGCAGAACACGTGGTTGTGCACATGACTTCAGGACGCGCGTCCCTAGAGCGATTCGTGATACATAAGGACTTACCCAATCGGATTCCACGGTTGCACGTTTTCCACCACGAGGTCGGTGAGAAGGAAACGTACAGCGCGGAGCGAAATGATACATGATAATCACCGCTTTATGATTGAAAACCATTCTAGTTTCGTTTTTCACTTTTAAATATGATCGAACGGAAGTGAATAAATGATTGAAGACGATGGGAATGGAGGTAAACCGGAAGTTGGGAATGAATAAAGACAAAATGGAGATGACTGGGAATAAACGAGGGAGATACGTGTAGGTCAGTAGCTGAGCTATGGTTACCGTTTTGCGTTTGATTACACTAATCGCTGAAAGCGCAGGCGACGCACAGTGGTCCAAATGGCCAAAAGCCTAGCCAAAATTACGAATCTCGTATAAAAATTTCAAAATTCAAAATTTTGGATCCAATATGGCCGACACGTATATTAAAAAGTTGTTACATTTTCATGAAACTTGGTATTTTATAGTTATTTGGGCAGCAAATTACGAATGTGGTATCAGAATTGCAAAATTCAAAATGGCAGATCCAATATGGTCGACATGCATATTAAAAATACTAAATTATTATGAATTTTTTATGAACTATGATTTCTAGGTTTATAGGGCAACATAGTTAGAATACATTGGCAGAAATAACAATAATAAATTGATGTTAAATTAAAATTAAGGATAATAAGGTTTGTTTTAATGCCGCGTAAATAGTCTTCCTTTCCTTGTAAGCATGGCGCAAAGCGATGCGACGTCAGTACTGCTTTCTCATGAAAAGTTGGCCAAGATTCATAAATTTTAGAATAAAGAATGCTGTTTTTAGTCTTTAGTTTCGTTTAAATAAATGGAAAAGTAGATCTTTCAAAAGTAGGCTACATTAATCTAGCCGCTTGTAACCGAAACTTTGACAAGTTATAATCTCGGATCCTTTATTAAGTAAAAACGTATTAAACGTAAACAAGTTATGCTGGTTGGACAGATTGTAAATACTCCTACTTGGCACTTGAAATTTAAATAACAAACTGGCGCACATTTGCGCAAGTTTTCTCAATTGGATATCATACCTGACATGTCACTTAATATCAAGAAACTTGGCAGAGCGTGTCACTCGGTGACTATCATCTTTGTTTTCCTTCCGATTCATCGAAGTTAACTAAAATTTATACCATATTGAGAAGGGAATTACAATAGTGAATCCAAAGATATTTTACTTTGTTCTTGTGGAAAGTTTATGTTTATAACATCTACTTTTTTGGTAAAATGATTTACATATGAATCTATTGAGGATAAACTTTCTGTGACACAATAAACATGCGCCACTTTTCACGATATCAAGGAGCATGAAATTTCGTCAACTTTGAACCTCTGTATATCAGTAACCGATTACTATTTTTTAAAATTTCAAACGGCATTTAATCCACTCATATGTATACAACACACGCACAATATTGAAAAAAGTGTGTTCGAAACTTCAAAGATTGCATTTTGGCCAGGTTTTCGGCCATCCGGACCATTGTGCGTCGTGTCCTGCCCTTGTGAGCTAACCATAGCAACGTAACCATACGTTTTGCGTATGATTACACTATTCGCTGAGCTATGAGATAGTTTCACGTTAATAATAAATTACTTTTGCCTTTCCTGTATTCTAATAATTCGGTTTTCAACCACAGTCGTTCAATCTGTGATCGATGACCTGTAAGTTTTTATCTACATTTACCGATTACTAATAATTCAGACGAAATTCCACGAAAGTCATGGAAATAAATGTAAACTGTCAAACATCAATGTCTTATATGTATTATAACTCTCCGGGAAGATTAAATCTAGATCACGTTAAAGCCTGTTTATTCGTGGTAAATCCAGCAATTTACCTGCAAAAGGAGCTCACCATTAGCCAGTATTTTCACTTGCGAAACCGGCTAAAACAGTATGTGGGTTAATAGTCGAAAGAGGTAGCACAAAGTAGGCCCTCGAGTTTAGAGCCCGGCTAACATAAGACGGTTCCAAAACAAGTTTCATGATTGTATTTGGAAATTCTCTGCTAAATCCCGTCGCACGCTATGGAAATACCGGTTGTATCAAAGGAAATGCTCCAAATACCTTCCACCGGAAAGAGCACCGCGCAACCATGGCTGCCTAAAGCCTTTATAAGTTCACCCGTGCTCTGCGATCTTAATTCTGCTATTATAACGGGTTTACGTTTAAAAGTTGCGACGGTCACGCTCTTGTTAGACAGACTACAAGCAAAATTGTGGCTGAGAAACTTCTTCCAGGTTTTTGGAAACGTTAAATAAACGTCTTAATTAAAAAAATGGGCACTATAATGACTCGATACTAGGTAGTTTACACCATTTTATTTTCAATTCAGATCTATCTTTTGATTGACTTCGAAAAAGGAGTAGGTTACTCAATTAGATGTTTTTTTTTTTTTAAGTGATCATTCTATTTTATTGGACAAGGAAAAGATGTTTTTTTGCTAATTTTTTTTCGAAATGATATTGCAAAACGATTTATTTTAAACTTTATGCGTATAGTTATTATGCTTTTATAATTGTATTAGAATTTTTTGAAGAAGAAATTGGAATATTACATTGAACTATCTTTAATTAAACAATAATCTATTTTTTCGAAATGATATTACATAACGATTTATTTTAAACTTTATGTGTATACCTATTATGCTTCTATAATTGTATTAGAATTTTTTTAAGACGAAATGTGAATATTACATTGAACTATCTTTAATTAAGCAATAATCTATTTTAAAAACACTGTTCCTCTGTGTATGTGATATTAGACGAGAATATATTATCTACTTATATGCTAGGATATTTTCAAACAAACAAAAAATGACAAAATGGCGATCTTTTGAACAAAAATAACGATTTTCTGCAAAAAGAAAGAAACTAATGATTAGATTACAAATATTCTAGTATATACGAGATAAAAACTTATGCAGATTAAGAAATTGTTGAGTCTATGTGTTTCAGATTTCAGGATCGTCTAATATCACATACCCAGACAAGCAGTGTTTTTAAAATAGATTATTGTTTAATTAAAGATAGTTCTTAAACTTTCCATTGTTTACAGCTATCGTTAGTCCTCCAAAGTTTTTATCTCGATAATTTCTCGAGAGATGTATCTTTTTGGGCAGATATATTTTTCAAAAGAATTTAAACAGATTCGATTTTCGCATACAAGCGAGCACTGCGCATTCGGTACGCGAATCCGTGACTGAAAGCAGTTCGATCTTCTTTCTTTTCGCGTTTTCTGCAATTTCTCTGCATAGAAAAGATAACGGTATTGCAATCTGGAATCTAAATTGCAGCCAATCAACGGTCACGTGCAAGTTCGAAGCGGACGTAATTGAATCATCAAACAAATTACTTAGCGAACCGTAACACCGAAAAGAAAGCAGGAACCCGAGACTTTTACGATGTACCCGCGGTGGATTTGTGATTTCGCCTTGAGTCTGGAATTTGTGGGGAAGTAATGATTATGGAAAAAAAGGCAGCTCTAGCACGTTAGCGAATTAGCTTCAGGGAAGACCATTCGCCACGGAAACAATGTTTTCTCCAGCGATCGATGGTTTCGAGAACGATGCACTTGATCGATATCGCGATACTACTGAATTTCTAAGGTTGGTTCAGGATGCTGAAAATGGCGGATCCTTTCATGAATTTTTTTAAAATAACTGTACTGGGTCTAAAGTATTAATATATGCCGTGTATCAACCCCGTACCCTTACTGGAAGGGTAGTTACAGGGCAAAATGCAATTTACAGTTTAAGCTGGTATATCTTTTGTTGTACAGTATCAAAAATTTTGAAAAAAAATTAGGGATATTTTACTTTATGGCGTACGTATTTGTAAATTTTTTCAGAATTTTTCACTGCAATATGGATTTTTAAAAAATTCGAGAATTTAAAAATAATTCTTTTTAATAGAAATTACGAAATGACGACGTTTATATTTTTACACAGTTAGGGTTTTCTTATGATTATTAATATATAATTTATTCAGATTTTTGGAAGGTGTGGAACGATGTTGGACAAATCAAAAACCAACATTTGCTTATATTGTTACCTTAACTTTTCATGTGACCATGTTTATATTGTGACAGTTTTAATAGCTTATTATCGTTATCAATATATATAATTTTTTTAGATTTTTTGTAGAGGTGTATTCCATACAAAAAAATTATAAATGGATATTTTTTAACTTTTCGTGCACAGATAACAATAAAATAAACAGTACTTCAATCAACGAAGTCAAACGAAATTCTCTTGTCCAAACGCTCGGTATAAAATCCATCATTCGGGATTTTTACGTATGAAACAGTCCCGTTAATAATATAAAAAAATGTCGGTTTTTGATTGTTCCACCATCGTTTCAACATTTCCAAAAATCTGAAAAAATTATAGATTAATAATTATAACGAAACACTAGCAGTGTAAAAATATAAACGTGGTCATTTCATAATTTCAATTAAAAAAAATTATTTTTAAACTTCTCGAATTTTTTAAAAATCCATATTGCACTGAAAAATTCTGAAAAAATTCGCAAACACGTACACCATAAAGTAGAATATCCCTAATGTTTTCAAAATCTTGGATATTGTACAACAAAAGATATACAAGCTTAAACTGTAAATTGCATTTTGCCCTGTAACTACCCTTCCAGTAAGGGTACGGGTTTGATACTTGGCACAAATGGTTTTTTTTTAACACTCTATTAATTGATATGTTCATTGATCAATTTGGCTCCAGGGCACTTTTAACCCCTTTATCCGGTTGTACCCTTTGGACTCTTTAGACCCAGTACAGTTATTTTAAAAAAATTCGTAAAAGGATCTCCCATTTTCAGCATCCTGAACCAACCTTGGAAATTCACTAGTGTGATGAGGTACATAATTGAGTAAAATTGAAAAAAAAAATCGACTTTTTTTTACCTAACAAGGTAGAAACTCCCTTAGAGGGAGAAGAACCATCGCCGCTGGAGAAGCTCTCTCCTAGGAGGTTGCGAGCAAGGCCACTTAGGGCGTTGCCCTCCTGAGCTGGATCTCGACTCGCATAAGCCCGGTTATCTACGCGTCGAGGACTTGCCGACGATCAATCTACCGGGTGGTTTCTTCGCATCCTTGAACCACGAATCTTGAATAAAATTTTATCGAATATTGTTCTAAATTTAAAACACGTTATGATTCACAATTTCCTCAGTTTCCTTCAGTCTTACTTATCTTCCTTCTGTTATCTTCAATTCTCTTCATCTAGCGAAGTCACGGGATCGCCTGAGGTTACCGCAGGTGGAATGAGAACGTCTAAGGTTTCGCTAATCATTGAATATCAACAACAGCCTCTGTGTCAATTAACGAACACATGATACAGAAGGAATTGTATTCAAAACGATTACGTCAGGTGTTACACACTGAATCTATAATTAATTATTACCATTTCATGGTTCACTAATTGTAATTATTTAACAAATATCGTTACGATGCAGTAGCGTGTTGATTATTGCAAAACAATGGGCAAGAAAAATTGAATCTCTAATGGAGAGAAGAAGTCGCACGGAATACTATCAAAAGAAACACACGTATACATACAGTGTATATATGTACATATGTATACATGTACATGTATCAAGCGTAATGGCGTCGTTAAAGTGAACACCGTTATTCGATGAAATTGCGTTCCTTACATCACCGAGAGACGGTTACACGGAGTTACATGGTTCAACAAGTAGTTCCACCGAGTAGTTTCCTTTAAGAAAGTTTCAAATGTGCCCGATAGAACGGCGAATCGGTTTGTTTAAATAATATAGTATAAAGAGCACAGTTCAATCTTGGCTTTTTCTAAGAGCTAAGTCATATTCAATAATATGTCTTCCTGAACGTTCAATGCGTCTTTTAAATTATTTTCAAATATACAAAACATGTGAATTATGCAAAATATGTAAAATAAAATATATATTTTTATAGTATTTTTATAGTGATACATATTTCACATAAACACGATAAATATCATACGGAATAATATATTGACTAAGAGAAATTAAAAGAATTCATCTGTCTACCTGAATGTTCAATGCATCTTTAAAATTATTTTTAAACATAAATATATAAAGCATATGAATTTTATGTACTAATTTAATATACAGGGTGTCCCAAAAATGTTGTAACGTCTTGAACGGAGCGGTCCGGGAGGTGATTTGAAACAACTTCTTCCTTAGCAAAAATGTTGTTCAAGGCTTCGTTGAGGAGATATTAACGGAAAACACTGACCAATCAGAGCGCGAGTATTCCCGCGGTAGCGTACGAGAGCGGCTGCCTAGCGCGTAGCCACGCCTACCGCGGGCGCTCCACGGGGATACTCGCTCTCTGATTGGTCGATGTTTTCCGTTAATATCTCCTCAACGAAGCCTCGGACAACATTTTCGCTACGAAAAAAGTTGTTTCAAATCACCCTCCAAATCTCCCCTTTCAAGAACCTCCAACATTTTTGGGACACCCTGTATAAAGAGCACAGTTCAATATTTGCTCTTTCTAACAGTGCTAATTTAATATATTCTTCAATACAAAAGTTGTGACACATGAAACATTCTTTCGGACACCCTTAAAGTTATTAGTACATAGAAAATTTTCCGTTTGTCCCCGAAAAATTCATAAACATGGTCCTAGGTAAGCTTCACTCCTTTACGGAGTCATCGTTTCGTCCAGGACTACGTTCGCTCGACTCGCTTATGAAAATCATGCGAAGTTCTTCGTAACTGTGCATCACGGTAAAAGAAAAGCGAAAATTGCTTAACGCCGATAGGACATGCAACGGAACGAAAAGAGGCAGCTGCGTTACACGTCGTTGCGATGGAATGTTTGCATAATTCTAACGTTATAACAGAATCAGGAAGAGCTGAAATTATCAGAAGGGGAAAGGAGTCATTGCAACGGCATCTTGCATAACCATAGGCATATGCATTCGCTTCAGTCGGTGCATCGGAAAATGCACCGTTTTGGACCCACCGCGCCAAGGACGTAATCAGAATTTCCAAATGGAGAGGAAAAAGGACGACATTCTTTCGTATCGAACGGGGTTGCTTGCAACTTGTGTTCGACCGGGAACAAAATTGTAACGGATGAAATGTTCGCTCTTGGTTATTAGTAATCATTACTAGACTGCGGAAGTTTAAGCGAATGAATATTTTTATAGGAAATAGTTAAAGGAATGGGACCTGGACAGAAATCTGTTTTGTGATTAGAGTACTATAAAATATATATTTTTATAGTATTTTTATAGTGATAGATATTTCACATAAACACGATAAACAACATATGCAATAATATATTGAATATGAGCAATTAAAAGAATTCATCTGTCTTCCTGAATGTTCAATGCGTCTTTTAAATTAATTTCAAACATACATATACAAAGCATGTGAATTATGCAAAATATGTAAAATAGAATGTATATTTTGATAGCATTTTTATAGTGATAGATATTTCACATAAACACGATAAACAATATATGCAATAATATATCGAATATGAGATCACAGCTTGAAAAAAAATCGAATTTTTAAAAACAAACCGCCTTTTCTTTATTTTTATGCTCATAACATTCTTAATAATGGTTTAAATTCAATTGTCTTTTTTTTCAAAATTTTCGTTTTTAGATGGTCTTTAGAGAAAAAAAAAACAAAATAAGTATTTAAAATGTTTTTAATCGAGATTTTTGAATTTTAAATATTCAATCGCGTTTTTAAAACTGTGTATTTTTTCTGCAAAGGCCATCTAAAAACGAAAATTTTGAAGGAAAAAAAAAACGATTGAATTTCGACCATTTTTAAGAAAGTTATGAGCATAAAACTAAAAAAAGAGCGGGTTTTTTTTTGAAAATTTGATATCTTTTTAAACAGTGTTCAAGAAAATCTCAAAATTTACCAGGAATCCTCTTTTAAGGAATACTAAAAAAATACCAAATTAAAAAGTAAAAATTTTTTACCGTCCGATTTGACGTGGAATGCCCCATATCCTTTCATTACACATCTCTTAAAAACATATATAAAAACCATTAAACCAAAGTACCTCGAAAATGAATGACCATTTTAAAAAAGCCAAAATGTTCCAAAAAATGTCCAAAAGCGATTTTCACAACCGTGTCTCCCACTTTGTTAGACTTCATGCAGTAGAGCTTTAACATAAAAAAAGTGTTGCAAGTAACCTCATTTGACGTTACCTACTCTATTGTCCACTAGGTATGCACATGTTGCAATTTACTCAATGGTTGAAACCTTCGACTCAACTGTTGCTTTCTTCGCAGCAAGAAAGTGAACTCGAGGGTCTGCTAATCTACATCTACACTCTTACACTCCCACAACTTTCGTTCCTCGACTCGAAGGGTTACATAAGAGGCGCGCAAGAAGTCGCATAAAATCTTAAGAACGCCTCAAACGCCTCTGTCGCGTCGCGATTAATTAGTCTTGGCCAGGTAATCTAGCCGTGTTTTCCCTGCCATAAAAATGCGCCAGGAACCGAAGCCTTGAAGAAACGTTTCTTGACCGTAACAGGCATTCGGCTTTAGTCACTCTAAATGCAGGAGTACGAGGACCCTGAGCAGCTTCAAAAAATGTTTAAGGGAAAAGGACGCAAATTTTTTAAAAATAACGTACCCAAGCGGATCTTTACGAAGCTTACTGAGTCTTTCATTCGCTATTTTTTAACTCTCCGACAGTTATTTACATTTTATGAAGCGAGGAAGTGACCTTCGCGACTGATTTTTTTTTTTAAACTATTCTGGGTCTTTTTCCAAAAATCTGGCAGTATAGCCCGCAGCGGAATTTTACAAGGAACAGTTTTAAAATTGCGAATGTTTGACATCATTCTGTCTTTGTCTCTCCTCCGATTGTTGTATCTCCCTCTCTGTCACAGCATCGTTGGAGAGACAAGGATAGACAGATCCTTTTGCAATTTTGCAATTTCGGCCTTAAAACTTTATAAATAATGAAAGTACGTTTTTTTTTTCTTATAGAAGAAATTTGTTTATATATACTTTTTCCAACATCAGGCTTTGGAGTCGCATCCGCCAAAGTGTAACAAATATATTAAAACCAGAATTATTAGAAATTTAAGAGTTACCAACTTATTGGAAGATTATACTCTAACAATTATTAATACCATAATAATATTTGTGTTGATGCAATGTATCTTTTGTTTTCATGTAGTGTCATCTTGGATGGATATTCAATTCTTTTTTGTCGATATCTCTCGAAGAGCAGCCTTTTTAACCGACTTCGAAAAGGAGGAGGTTACTCAATTCGACATGTTTTTTTTTTGTCTGTTCACCGATTACGCCGACATGGTTTAACCAATCGAAAGGAAACCTGTTGCATCTTGTAAAGCATGTCCCCCAGTGATCCTGCTGTCAAGACTTTTTGCGATTTGTCATTTTTTACCCGTCTTTTTACCAAAAAACCATGATTTTTAGGTATGCTTGCCGATTACGTCGAGTAGGCTTGATGAATCGGAGTGAAACCTCTTGCATCTTGTCGACTATTTCTTCCAGTTGGTCGCGTAAAAGAAACATTTTGTGACATGTCATTTTTTACCCGTTTTTTTTTTAAACAGAAACATTTTGTCTTGCTTCTTACTCCGAGACGGATGGACCAATCAGATTGAAACTCCTTGCATCTGGAAGAGCATTTGCCATTTGGTCTCATAGCAAAACATTTGTCCTTGTCTTATTTTTTACCACTTTATATCACTTTTTATCGCAAAAAGCGTATTATTTCACGTATGTTTGGCCTGAAACCGATGAAATCGATGAAACCCCTTACATTTTGCTGCCGGAGAGGTTTTCACAATGATCACAGATGCAAAAATTTATGAATTTCTGTATTGTTTATAACTATTGTTATCGCAAAATTTCTATTATACGATGTAACTCGGTGAGGAAATTACCGAGCGCGATGGAACCTTCCGCATTTCATGATAGATGAATTCGTGATGTTCCAATTTGCAAAAATTTATGGACACTTTTATTGATTATAAAACCATTGTTGGTGCAAAATTGCTACGCTCTGGTGTAGCTCAATAAGGAATTTACCAAACGCAATCAATCCTTTCACATGTATTCCTGATAATCCCATTTGCAACAATACAGGGTGTCCCAAAAATGTTGGATGTTCTTGAAGTGGGTGTTTTGGAGGGGGTGATTTGAAACAATTTTTTCTTAGGGAAAATGTTGTTCGAGGCTTCGTTAAGGAGATATTGACAGAAACCTCCGACCAATCAGAGCGTGAGTATGCCGGTGGAGCGCCTGCGGTAACGCAGGCTTCGCAGACGCTGCACCGGCATACTCGCGCTCTGATTGGTCGGGAGTTTCTGTTTCTGGAATATCTCCTTAACGAAGCAACATTTTCATTAAGAAAAAATTGTTTCAACCCCCCCTCCCCCGCGGACCAAGTCTTTTCAAGGACCTCCAACGTTTTTGGGTCATCCTGTATATTGCTGATAACTGTTGTTATTGCATGAAACCTATTGGTTATACATTGCCACTAAAAAGAGTGAAATAAAATAATTTTTTGGAAAAAAAATTTAACCGACTTCAAAAAAGGTACAGTGAAAAGTATGAAATAATTTCTAGGTAATTTATATAAATACACACAAGCTCTAGATAAAAGTATGGGAAAATGCAGTGAAAAGTATGAAATAATTTCTAGTTAATTTATATGAATACACACTAGCTCTAGATATAATTGCTTAAAAGTATGGGAAAATGCAGTGAAAAGTGTGAAATAATTTCTATTTATACTGCATTGTTATTCACCATCGTTTGATGAATTTGAGGCGGAGGCGGCGCAAATATAAAATTAAGTATATTCAAAATTGCCAAACTTGGTTTAACTTTCTGTTCGAGGAACAAAAAATATGACATTAATTATTGCTATTACTATATCCGCTTTAGACATCATATTCATTAACACTATTCAATATCGCCGCCCCCACCAAATACTATCCCAAACTTATTCATACAGTATTTCCATGGGGAGAGTTTATACATTAGCAGTAATCAATATGGCCGCCACTCCCCTCCAAAAAAGCCCCAAATCTACTCACACTATATTTCCGTATACATACTATATACATTAACTATTAATTCCTCATAGACAATAAACATGTATACATTGACAGCATTCAATATTGCCGCCTCTACCAGAAGCTAACCAAAACCGGAATTAAAAAATTTTTACATCTGCGCCTCCTCCGAAAAAGGTGCATTGCATTTAATATGATATATTTAATAATTTAACCAAATTCATCAAACGATGGTGAATAACAATGCAGTTTAAATAGAAATTATTTTACACTTTTTACTGCATTTTCCCATACTTTTAAGCAATTATATCTAGAGCTAGTGCGTATTCATATACATTAACTAGAAATTATTTCATGCTTTTCACTGCATTTTCCCATACTTTTAAGCAATTATATCTAGAGCTAGTGCATATTCATATAAATTAACTAGATATTATTTTGAAGACGGTTAAATTTTTTTTCCAAAAAATTATTTTATCTCTTGTAACCGTTCATTAGCAAAGTTGTTTGTTATCAAATTAAATCGTTCATAATCGTCTTTTGTGTGGCTTAATTTACATATACCTTAACAATTTGCATATAAAAATTTGATTTTGAGCCTTCTTTTGTAGCGTATACGGACTTGGATTTCCGAGGGTTAAAAAGCTGTAGAAAACTGACCATTCGAAAGAAGTTATTCCTACTTGTGTTACGATTATTGTTATGCCCGTGACGAGCAAAAGCTTTCAAAGAACATACACTACCGTGAATCCACCAGATGGCACGGAACATTTGCAGGCACTCGTATCTAGTGATGTAGCAAAGGTAGAAAAAGTAAAGAGAGAGAGAGAATGAGTAAACTCGAGGCAAGGCTGACTTCCACTGAACGCAGGTGGGTTTCAATGTCGCCAGAAGACTCAGGTCAGATTGCATCATAAGAATTGCACCACTGAGACCAGCAGCCTTGTAATGCCACCGCCTTCTTATTTCCTTCCTCTAATTTGGTCCCCGCAGACAGCCTTAAAAGGTCGTCCACGAATTCCATTTGCATTGCTCGACTTAACGTTCTACTACTATTTTAACCTTTCTTAAGCTGGCAGGACCAAATCAGTATCAGAATATTTAGTACTTGTTAAGATTGAAAATCTTTTTATTTTTGAACAACCGAAATTTGTGTCCCGTTGTATGGTGAAAAATGCTGTGAGGCGATGAAATGGGTGGGTAGTAACAGAATAAATATGTATGATGGCTTCTGTGCATTTATCGTAGAGAAATTTATGTATTTAAGGAGACTTTACTGTAGTAACAAAAAAATGTTCCGTTACGATTGGTTCTTAGTACGTCACAAATCAATAAAGGGGTTTTCGGATAAATAAAAATCTCCTGTCGCGGGAAATCATTAAATATGGTGCAGTAGGTGGTGGCTCGCGATCAGTTAGTCGTGAGATATCCTGTCACTTGATTTTCAATCTCTCCAACTTTTGCGTGTGCGCGAAGTCTGTAAATTTTTCGTACTAATTTGTACCACCAACAATAATTTTGTACCTCATGCCGTTTTCGACAAAATCGTGGCGCTGCTAGCTTAATATTAATATTACGGTTTTCTTGAAAACGGTAACAGGTACAAAATTTCTTCTGGTGGTACACATTAGTACAAATTCAGTACTAAATGTATCCACTTTAATTTTTTCATTTTTATTAATTTTGACGTATGGTCCTGCTAGCTTAATATTAGGTAGACCGAAAAGTAATGTCGTTTCTTTTACATTAAATTCAAACTTTCCAATAAATTTCAATCTTTAATTCATTATATAATCGCCCTCAATGTCAGCAGCCTTTTGTCACCTAGTGTGCAAATTTTTAATGCCAGAAAAATCAATGAGCTGATAAATGATAAACAAGTATTTAAGACGGCAAAAACAACATTACTTTCCAGTTTACCTAATATTAAGCTAGCAGCGCCACGATTTTTTCGAAAACGGCACGAGGTACAAAATTATTGTTGGTGGTACAAATTAGTACAAAATAAGTACTAAATATTCCACCAGTCCGATATGATTCTGCTGATTTGATCCTGCCAGCTTAAGAGAGGTGACTTCGAGCAGTAAATATTGTACAAGAGTTGTACGGCTTTGTTATGATTCGTAAATAAGACAAAACGAATTATAACAGAGTAATGAACTGTCCATAAGTATGAAATTTAATAAAAAGATATAATACATTGGGTTTTATTATTCAGTTTGTGTTTACTTCATAGACTACAACTTTGCCCTTTTCACAATTAGTATAGTCCTTGTGCAGCCAATTACCCCACTTAGCAGGAACACTTTGATCTTTCCATCTGGTTGAGGCCAGCATCCTCTGGATGGTCAATTAGGTGTAACCGCTCCTGATTCCGTGGATCGTTAAAGTCTTCCTTGAATCCTCCGCAGCATGATTGCATGAATGACCGTTCCGAGTCGATTCTTGGGAGGCTAGGTCGCAATTAACTCACTGGAGGAGAAAGAATCGGGATACCAGTCTTTCCTTATACTATGGCTAAGTATGGTTCGGGCCACGGGAATATCAATCACGTCTGCAACGGATCAATTTTTTTTGCCGCCGTTCGCCATAATGGCGTTGGTGGTGTTACTAGTACATTTTTAGGATCAACATCTCGGATTTTTTTTATCAAATTCTAACTGTTGCGCTGGTAGACAGATTAGAATGTGATTTTAGGAGTTAAAAGTTAGGACATGGAGGTGGCAAATTATTTTAGTTAAACCGAAATTAGTTTAATAATGTACTAGTAATTAATATTTATAAGTAGACCGCGGGAGTTTATGCGAATGCATATTTTTATAGGAAATAGTTAAAAGAATGGGACCTAGACAGAAAGGACGTAGCCGATTAAGATGGTCAAAACTGCCCTTAGAGCTTTTTCAATGGCTCTTGAATCGTTCGAAAGCTGACCAAGAAAAACCCTCTAGCTTGCCCGTGAGGGTAATTACAGGGTAAAATAGATTTTACGCTTTTCGGCGCATTTTCCGGTCTCAAATGTATTCTAAAATTCTGAAAAAAATCTGACACATTTCGGATCCTAAGGCGCATTTTTGAGAATTTTTTCAAATTTTTTTGTTACAAACTGTGGCCGTAAAAAATGAAAAAGCTCAACAAAATCGGAAAAACATTTTTTTCTCAAAAATATGAAATCATGCTATTCTACTGTTTGGTTCCCTGATAAAGTACAATAACAGGCAGTGTCTTCAATTTTTTTAAAATTTTTTGTTCGGCTGCTTCATTGTCAAAAACAATAAAAACTGAATTTTTTTCGACGTTTTTGCTGCGAGGAGGAAAGTTACACTTGTTGGCTTTGTTGTGGGCATATATTAAGTAATTTGTAGCGTTATTACACTGAAACAAGCAATTATTTTACCTAAAAAATGTGATTTGAGAGAAAGAAAAAATTGTATTCTGTTGGATATATACAGGAATGTTCGCATCGCTGACAATATCGCTGATTGGCGTGGCGGTTAAGGCGTCAGACTAGAGAGCGGGATACTCTGGGGTTCGAATCCTATCGGTAGCATTTTTTTTTCTATACGTCAAACTTCATTTTTTCTATTTCTTATTATGTATATGGTTTATTCATATAAGTTTGACAATATTTATTTAGCGTTTTAAAAATATTTAAGTCACATTTTTACGTAAAATATACACAAAAATAGTTTTGGAGCATAAACAGTATTAGAAAACTCCAGCATAATGCATGTACCTATATGCATAGCAGCTATTATTTATTATTTATTCCATGCTCGATACCTTCATACTATTATAAGGCCAGCTGAAATACTTAGCACCATTTTTAATCAAAATGATTTAAAAAAAATTGACGACACTGCCTGTTATTGTACTTTATCAGGGAACCAAACAGTAGAATAGCATGATTTCATATTTTTGAGAAAAAAATGTTTTTCCGATTTTGTTGAGCTTTTTCATTTTTTACGGCCACAGTTTGCAACAAAAAAATTTGAAAAAATTCTCAAAAATGCGCCTTAGGATCTGAAATGTGTCAGATTTTTTTCAGAATTTTAGAATGCATTTGAGACCGGAAAATGCGCCGAAAAGCGTAAAATCTATTTTACCCTGTAATTACCCTCACGGGCAAGCTAGAGGGTTTTTCTTGGTCAGCTTTCGAACGATTCAAGAGCCATTGAAAAAGCTCTAAGGGCAGTTTTGACCATCTTAATCGGCTACGTCCTTTGGAAAAAATGCTTGTAATTTATTGTCACACGAATTATAATACATACAATGTATATCAGAATAATTGTGAAAAGTATTTTATATATGTATACATAGCGAATATTCTGTAACATACTAATATATTACTTATTATACTACATTTTATTCAAATTTTTCGTGCATATTTTACATATTTTTCATGCATATTTTGCATATATGCATGTTACATATTTATCCTGCATAAACTTCCGCATATTTATAAGCAAAAGGAAGACTATCATCTCTTGTTATCTTCCTTTTCGCTAATTTTCGCAAAACATCGAAAACTGTAAATGTCGCTGGAGAAACAATCGTCACGCCCCGTAAAATTGCGCCTTATTAACTCTACTACCGTCCATTCGCAATAACCGAACGCGAATTATCCAACCATGTCGCGGGAACGCTAGAAAACACGCGTTGGGAAACGGCGTGGCTTGGAGCAGGTGGAATGATGAATTATGCTCATCGGTGACCATGATCGTGTGCAAATAATACAGTGTGCGTCACTTGAACGGCAATTACTATCGTTTAAGGATAGAACGCACACGGAACAAGCGGTGACATATATAGGCGACCTTCGGTCGACCTACGTCTAAGGTGTGCTTAGACGACGTAGTCATCTTCTGGATGTTTTCCTGCTGATGAATTACGTTCTTCGAATGATTCGGTCAGTACATATTACTGTTGCTATTATCCTGGACATTGGTAACTTTGTTTGCCACTGGGAAAATTGTAAACTAAGGACGTAAACAGAACGTCGTAAAATAATACCTCTCTTAAGCTGGCAAGACCAAATCAGCAGAATCATATCGGACTGGTGGAATATTTAGTACTTATTTTGTACTAATTTATACCACCAACAATAATTTTGTACCTCGTGCCGTTTTCGATAAAATCGTGGCGCTGCTAGCTTAATATTAGGTAGACTGGAAAGTAATGTCGTTTTTGCCGTCTTAAATACTTGTTTATCATTTATCAGCTCATTGATTTTTCTGGCATTAAAAATTTGCACACTAGGTGACAAAAGGCTGCTGACATTGAGGGTGATTATATAATGAATTAAAGATTGAAATTTATTGGAAAGTTTGAATTTAATGTAAAAGAAACGACATTACTTTTCGGTCTACCTAATATTAAGCTAGCAGGACCACACGTCAAAATTAATAAAAATGAAAAAATTAAAGTGGATACATTTAGTACTGAATTTGTACTAATGTGTATCACCAGAAGAAATTTTGTACCTGTTATCGTTTTCAAGAAAACCGTAATATTAATATTAAGCTAGCAGCGCCACGATTTTTTCGTAAACGGTAACAGATACAAAATTATGTGTGTGAAGTTAGCCCCGCACTTTTTGAATTTTTAGTTTCTCTTTCTTGTGCCGTATTGTGCTATATTTGTGCTGAATTATGCCGTAAATAAGAGATCGATAACATCAATAACAATTAAGAAAAGAAATAAGCGAAATAAGCCGAAGCTGTCGGCAAAGATCAAACAATATGGGAACTCCATGATAAATGCACACTTTCAATCCCGAGCTTGTGCATTTATCGAGGCATTACTGCACTCTGCTACCCACGAGCACGTGCGAATGCGAATGCAAATTCTTAACGTCTCCTTCCTAACTTTCCCAACGCTGCGAAATCTGGCGATCTGGCGAGATTTTGTAATTAGGAATACTTGTTGTGCTAGTCTAGCACAATCCGGCACAATCAAAGAAAATTCGGAAATATCATAATTTTTAATCACCGGGACCTTTTTTCTTAATTTTCATTGACCCTCGAGCTAATCTCAATTTTTAACGCACGTGTCTAGTGTATTGTAAGTAGTACAATTTAGCACAACTTGCAGAATTCGATTATCTGTCGCCGTTCGAAAATTGTGTGAATATTAAATTTTTTATTGCTTAAAATTCAAAATTTTTTATCTGCAAAATGAGTAGAAATAACGAGTTTCTATCAATGGTAACAATGTAGCACAAGTTAGTACGCACCTTTCGATAGAAAAAAAAGTTTGTTTCGGCAAAAGTGCGGGGCTAGTATAATTTTGGTTTTATTTCTTTTCTTAATTGTTATTGATGTTATCGATATCTTATTTACGGCACTATTCGGCACAAATATAGCACAACACGGCGCAAAAAAGAAAAACTAAAAATTCGAAAAGTGCGGGGCTAACTTCACACACATTACAAAATTTCTTTTGGTGGTACAAATTAGTACAAATTCAGCAATAATTGTATCCACTTTAATTGTTTCAATTTTATTAATTTTGACGTGTGGTCCTGCTAGCTTAATATTAAACTAGCAACGCCAAGATTTTTTCAAAACGGCACGAAGTACAAAATTATTATTGGTGGTACAAATTAGTACAAAGTAAGTACTAAATATTCCACTAACAAGGGAACATATCCAACTGTCCGTCTCCGATTTTGATGAAACTTGATGGGTACATTAAGCAGGTGAAAATAAGGGATACGTATTTTTTTATAGCTGCCCAATCGCAAGTTTAGGGGTTGAAATCATCCCTTGAAATTTCAGGAGAAAAATGCTATCTCGAAAACTACAATAGATATAAGAAATCTTCTTAGGGAAAAGTTTCATGGTTTCGTAAGTTGTGATTCGTAAAGAAGACAAAACGAATTATAACACAGTAATGAACTGTCCATAAGTAAATTTAATAAAAAGATTTAATGATACATTGGGTTTTATTATTCTGTTTTATGATTCTGCTGATTTGGTCCTGCCAGCTTAAGAGAGGTGCAAAGTTGTACCATACTCGAAGTGTCCACAATCTAAATAATAAAACCCAATGTATTATTATATCTTTTTATTAAATTTACTTATGGACAGAGTTCATTACTCTGTTACAATTCGTTTTGTCTTTACGAATCATAGCAAAGCCGTACAACTATAATATTTACTGGTCGAAGTCAAAGGGTCAGGTTTTAAGGCTCGCAGGAGAGCATCCCGAAGCCTTACATGGCAACGACCTTGCAAGACCGCCAGACGTGTCCTCAACGTTATCCTCTGGTGGTATCCTGTTTACATCCCGGTTCACCTGACGGTAAACCGACTTCTCTTTTTCTCCTGTCCATTGGCAGCCATTATTAATGCACGTGTCGGGCTCGTTCCACTTCCTGCGTCTTGCCCAAGCATTTTCCCTATTACTCCCCCTTCTCCGCTTCCCCTCTCCCTACGAGCTTGAATATATCCACGTTATGGAACAAGACACAGAGCAGAGAAATGATGCTCTATCTGCTATAGTAACATCTCTCCGAGAGGAAGCTTCAAATGTAAACTATCGCGTATCTACGATTTCAAATTTTATTCGTTATAAAGAACATGGTAACCAAACTGGAAATTTTCGTATTTGCAACTCCCAGTTTGACCACCATGCTTTATATCTATACAGGGTGGTCCACGCAATTGGTTCAAGTCATAATTCTGTTATTGTATTTACGAAAAAATGCCAAAGGGGAAAGATAAATGGTTCAAAGAGCACTACATCTGTAGGCCTTAAAATTTTTTTTAGATACAGCAGTGCATATGCATTCCTTTAAACAGAAATGCATATTTTATTTTACACAGATCGATTCTTCTGTTCATTCTACGTAAAAAATGATTAGGGTACCATGCCAAACAAATTATTAGATCCGAGATATTTTCAAAAAATATCTTTATTGAAGAAGATGCTCATATAAAGTAGAAGATGCCAGTCCATTTTTATAATAAATTTCTGTAAAACCAAAAACTCTACTTTGAAGAAAAACATCTACGAACGTTCATAACTCGATGTAGTATTATTTCAATTAATAATTAGTTGTATATTAACGTAAGTGAATTTGAAATTGTATGTTCATAAAATCTCTTTTAAATTACATATGTCGCCCTAGAGGCGCCAACCGAGCGCAAAGGGTTAATATTAGTTTCAATTTTTAGAAAACAAAACAAATTGAAAATCGTTGATTGTAATATGCAACTACGAAAAGTCGAACATACCCGAGCGACTACGAAAATAGTCCAAGTCGGATACGTTCCCCCTCGCCGCGATTATCCGTTGCCACTCGTACAAAGGCTCGGTCTATATTTTCATATGTCTGTGGGTAAAACAATGTAATGCGTCCTCTTCTTTATTCGCTATCCTTCTCTACGTTCGAAGCTCATCGGCAACCATCACAGAATATACGATCATGTAAATAACCCCTTAAGGGGTCAAGGACACCAGTGATGGGGATGGGTATGGGTAGAGATATTTGTGTATATATGAGTAGAGATATTTGTGCATTTATGGGTAGAGATATTTGTGCATTTATGGAGACTTTTCTCTATTTTTGCCCCGTATGAAAACGTTCTTCTGTACACCTCCACTCCAAGGAAAATGTTTGGCATGGTAACGCGCATTAACAAGTCATAAACCCAAGAGTCCAAGAAGCCGTACAGGATCGCTATGGAAAAATTCGTTACGTAAACACCCCCGAGTCCCCCTGTTTGAGGAGAAATTGAATAAGGTCGTTCCATGATGCGTTCGGGTTTACTGCCTCGGACACGTAACACGTATTGCACAGGACGAAACATGATCCTGTTAGACGAGCCGTGTTCCTTGGCGTGACCTTATACACTCCGAGCGAACACTCTTCCGCGAAGAAAGCTACCGGGTGTCCTGAAACGGTCACCTGTTACTTATAGGTCGCCAAACTCCAGTGGTTCTTAATGTACCTGATAAATAATAGATATCTAGGTCTTCTATTCTGGCAAAGGAGAGCTTTCCCAAGTAACAAAGTAGAATCGAAACTCGAACAGGGAAAAATAAGGACTTTGAGAAGGATGTCGCGGAGATATATCAGAAGAGCAAGGTTGTTGCCACTTAGCGAGTACAGGTTGTTCACATTCAAGGACCTTTCCAGTCGCGTCACATACTAGCAATGATCTTGTCGACTCGAGCGCAAGAGCAAAGATAAGTAAGCCGTGAGGAGGCCGCGTGGATCACTTAAAAGCGGGTTAACCCAATCGGACGTCACCTTCGAACGTTGAAAGGACTGTGTTGCTGCGAGTTGCCATGATAGTTACAATCTAGTTACAAGCTAGTTACTTTCTTCCACATCTACTGTTTTTCTTTTGCTTTTGAATATTGCTTAATGTTACTCTATACTTTTGCTTATAAATATTAATTACTAGCATATTTACTGTTTTTCTTTTGCTTTTGAATTTTTCTTAATGTTACTCTGTACTTCTGATTATAAATATTAATTACTAGCACATTGTCAAATTAATTTTGGTTTAACTATGTATTTTTTTGTTTTATTGCGTTTAAAGTGTTAGCTTGGGGAACTACTGACTATTCGCTCCCCTTATTTGCTATTGCACTGTCTTATTCTTATTTTTTGCCCTTATGCTTTTCCATGCCTTATATTTTTTTAGCCAGCCCTAACCCAATCATGAAAAACCGGAGAGTAAACTTCTATTTTCATTAATAGTAATTTTTAAGATGAACTTTCAAATAAGTGATTCATTATTTTTTCTTTAAAATTTGACTATGTAAAATAACTTTCATTTGTTGGCCCCATGTTCTATCTTTCAATTCTCAAAATCTCATTCTTATCCGTCTACTAGCACAACAGTTGTAAAGAGATTTTTTGAAAATATCTCGAGAACTAATATCATTTTTGCTATGATACCCTAATCATTTTTTACGTAGAATAAACAGAAAAATCGATCTGTGTAAAAAAAAGTATGCATTTCTATTTAAAGAAATGCTGCAATTGTTAATTGCATATGCACTGCTGCGTCTAAATAAAATTTAAGGGCCTACAGATGTAGTGCTCTTCGAACCATTTATCTGTCACATTTGGCATTTTTTCGTAAATGCAATAATAACTGTGTTATGACTTGAAACAATTGCGTCGACCACCCTGTATTATGGAGATCAGATTGAAAAATTACAAAAAAGGCGAGTAAATATTTCTACTTGAACTTGAATCAGAAATGATCGAATATAAAGACAGAATTAATTTCTACATCCACATACCAATGGCGAGACACTTCTATTTCTACCCATCTCTTTTTCTACTATTTATAGTCATTATATATCTTATAAGACTGCTATGCTATTTCTATCTAACCTTTTTTTGTTATTTCCAGTTATTATCTGTCCGGTAGATGAATCGTTTCCATTTTTCGCTCTTCTTTTATTAGTTCAATTATTATACCACCAATAAGATAATTTTCACTCGAAGTCTGATGGCACACGTTTCTTGACCATTCAGAAATTTCGCTCTTTTTCAACAGTGACTTTCGTGAAACTTTCACGAGGAGATCCGATGAATTTTTATGAACCTGATTGGGATTCAACGACCGTCGCTGAGCGAGTTTTAATTCCTGATACGGTTACAGTCTGGAAAACGTTTCTTGCGCTGTGCAATTCTTTAAATTTCCGATGCGAGCAAACCTAGCGCTACTTGAGATAGGCGGACGCTTCGTTTACCTAATAATTTCAAAATAGTCTGTCTAAATACGAAATTATAGTTCATCCGAACGAAAAATGTGATCAAATTCTCGTCTACTCGATTCTTGCCAAGTGAAATTCATGGTATTAATTAAAATCGAAGTTCAAACTTGTTAGATCTTTCAACTTCTTCTCAGAGGACTTTCTTTCAACTTTTTCACTTTTCCATCGAGTCCCAATCCCCTTTTCTTGCCATCTGTGGACGGGCGTCGTTTCTCTTTGCCTGGATAAGGCGCCATAGTTTCTTTTCCCCGCTTTCCCCCACGTGCGATACACGTGACCCTGACCTCGACACTGAACGGTCCTATGGCACGATTGATACCGATACCGAGCCACGCATACAGGGTGTTCCAAAAATGTTGTAACACCTTGAACGGGGTGGTTCGGGAGGTGATTTGAAACAACTTTTTCCTTAGCGAAAATGTTGTCCGAGGCTTCGTTGAGGAGATATTAACGGAAAACGCTGACCAATCAGAGCGCAAGGATGCTGGTGGAGCGGCCGCGCTCATACGCTACCGTTGGCGCTCCACCGAGATTCTCGCGCTCTGATTGGTCAGCGCTTTCTGTTAATATCTCCTCAATGAAGCGTCGGACAACATTTTCGCTAAAAGTTGTTTCAAATCACCTCCCGAACCACCCCGTTCAAGATGTTACAACATTTTTGGGACACCCTGTATTCCTTAGTTAGGGTTTATTTATACAATGCTGTACAAAATGATAACACACCTAATGTTAGGGAAGAAACCGCGTTGAGAGGTCAAATATTAACCCTTTACAGTCGTATGTCTACTCTTATATTGTATTCTTCAAACTGAAAAGATTTAAGCCATTAGACAATAGTAATAGATTCTAAGATATTAGTGTAATAATAAATCAATGGAAAAATTAATGAAAAGATTGTTAGTAATTATTAGACTGCGGATCTTTATGATTTTATTTTGCATAAAGAAATTTGAATTTGCAATAACCTACAAAATGCAAACAATATTTAAGAATATAAAAAAGATTGAAAGTAAAGTTCATGTTATAATATTTGGAGAATAAAATAAATTTCTATTTAGGTTCAATTTTTGTAGGCACGTTCGCAAAGATTTTGTTTTGCATAAAGATCCGCAGTCTAGTAATTATATTAAGTTATACAAGAATATAGAAACCAGTGGATGAAATATCTACATGTTAAATTTTTCAAAGACAAATACATACAATATTGTTATTTTTCCTGTAACAGATTGTAATAAATACCAAACAGTCGAAAATACTTGGTAGAATTTCAAATAATATTTGACATATTGTATTTAAATGTAATTGGGCATTGTGGTTTCTTGAAATATTTCAAAAACAATACCCCAAAATGGCAAGAAGAAAGTTACTGAAAGATACCACATGATGGAGAACTATAAAATATAATGTTTACATAAAAACGTTACATTAAAACACATTATTGTGTAAACATATATCTAAAGTCCACGAAAGAATTAATAAATCTTATTTATCCTTCATAAGCTTACATATTACGTATCACTACTCGTTCCTCGGAAATTAATTCCTATCAGTACAATAGCTATGCCTAAATTTAATTTTAAATAATAAAATAAATTTAATTTTTACAGAGAAAAATTGACTCTATCTTTCTTTAACTTTAAGAATATTTAAAGCATGTCTTACAGTATTTTTGATAATTTTTACGATTCATTTCACGCAGAGATACTTGGTAAAGAAAAATCACGAAGATACATAGTATTTGGCCCGGTAATGTGGGCAAGCCGCGCCGGTTCTCTTGGAAAGTTTCGGGACAAGCGTCGCGCGGTGATCGAAAGTAATCGCAATGAGAGCCCAGCGATTAACGTTCCCCGACGAAGACTCTCGAGCCAACATCGCTCGGGAATCGATTCGCAAGAAGCGGTCTTGCGAGATCGCGTGCGGATCAGCGGTGCGCACCGTCCAGCGATCCCCGTTGAAAAAACTGGTCCCCGTTGAGCGTTGTTTCTTCTCGTTCAGGGCATACTTTCCTTGTTGCTGGGCAACTTGAAATATATTCTGTTGCAAATGATACCCAGCCGAGGGAGGATAATTCTATTTTTGTTTCTAGTACTCGTTATTCTTCTGCCAGTTATATTATAATAGGTATAGAAATTAATCCTGTGACTTTATATTGTAATTCTATTATTGTAATTTCATTTGTAATTCTAGGACGAAACCATACGTTGCTAGATAAAAAAAATCTCACGTGAATAAGAAACCCTTCAACCCTTCGCGCTCGACGTGGCGTCTCTAGGGTGACATACGTAATTTAAAAGCGATTTTTTGAACGTACAATTTCAATTTTACTTGTATCAGAATACAGGTAATTACTAATTAAAATAATAATACATTGAACCATGAATGTTCGTAGTTGTTTCTTTTCTAAGTAGAGTTTTTGGTTTTACACAAATTTATTGTAATAATGTATGTAAGCTTGAGTGTAGTCAAGCTTGACTTTGTGGTTGGTTGCTAGCGAGAATGAGTGTAAAACGAGACTCCGAGACGTTCACATCGTGAGGTATTGTGAAAATATAAATAAAGGTTTAGCTATCGACAATTGTATTGATTCAGTTTAGATTTAAGCATTACTTATTATAAACGTTAATTATTGTATGTTATCAACTTGTACATATCTAGAGACGCGGTAGCGTTTCGGCGCCAAGTACATATCTTTTACAGGAGAGATGGTCCATTCCAACCTAACCTGAAACTTCTTTCATGAATATCTCAACACGCCTGCAATATTTTCTAAACTTAAAGGCATTCTTCCTAAGTAAACCGCATATAAGCTTTCGAATAAAACCAAAATCAATAAAATCGATCCACGTACAACTGAGATATCGTAATATCATGTCATGAATCTGTCAGAAACAGTATTTTTCGTATGATTTTCCCGTCGTCAACCCTTAACCAATAGGAACTAAGCAAAGACGAGTGTCGTTCGTCGACTCTCGGAATCATTCGGTTCGGCATGGCTCGTTGACCATCGAGCGTCGAGAGTCGAAACAGATGTCAACATTCATAACCTGCCAAGTGTCAAAAGTTTTTACACTATTACATTATTAATTATATTTATATCAGCAAAATGTTTTCAATTTAGACTGTTTATGTAGAGCGTATAGAAATGGAGTCATTTTCTCATTTCATCATTAACATTAAAATTTCTTGCAGCAAGACAAACAATTGCAGGTATATATAATTATTTATAAATTGAAAGAACAAGTGTTTATACTTAATAAATTATATGAAATATATATATATTCGTTTTTGTTATCCCCTCTCCCTTTATTTTACTCTATTCAATTAAAGAAACAAATGATAATTTAGACTTCTTATGTAGAGTTTACAGAAATATCAATTTTATTATTATAAATTTAAAATATATTCTATATAATAAATTATTTGTAAAAAGAAGTGAGATCCCTATAAAAAACTTCAAAAAAATAAAAAAATTACGCCAAGTACATGAAAAAGTGGAGGACTTAAAGAGTAATCATAGAAAAATAGAAGACCCCCTAAAAAAATTCAAGAAAGTAGAAAAAGAAGTGAAATCGAAATGAGCTGCCAGTACATGAAGGTGCTTTCCAGCAAAGTGCAAAGGCGACACTGTATAACACAATGAAAAATTCGGTGCTTTCTAACTATGCGCAGCTAAAAAGCTGTGTTCAACAATGCAGACGTTCAGACCCTAATGACAACTCATGTAAACTGACTGCTCCGCACTTTGGCGGTAAAATGAAGAAGCTAAATAGTGTATCAACTACAAACTGAGACTGTTTAGACATTTGCCTAGATGTCCGTGGCCTGGAAGTCAAATGCTTGGCGTGGCCTGGAAGTCAAATGCTTGGCGTGGCCAGCCAAACCATTCTCAGATCATCAATACCCATACTTTCTTTCTCGCAGACTTTCACATAATTTGTCAATTTAAAACTTTGACAATATGAGTACATTTTCATTTTATTGTGTTTTAAAATATTTCTAAGGACATTCATTGACGCAGATACCCCTCCTCTCACAGGCTTCCAGATAATTTGTCAGTTTAAAACGCTGACAATATGAGTACATTTTCATTATTTTACATTTTAAAATAATTTTTATTCATCAAAACCTTGACCTTGCCTGGCCACGACCTTGCCTTGACCTTGCAACAAGACTTTCTGCCACGCGTTCTGTGTACTTCTGAACTTTATTCTAATACAATAAATTATGCGTTACAAATAGTTGATTTCATTTTTTCATTTCTCACTTCATCTTTAACATTTAAATTTCTTGTAGTAAGACATCTTGCCATGCGTTCTGATAACTTTTGGAAATTTAAAGAACTGAAGCTGGTCTCTTCCCTATATCTGGCTTCAGACACATTATGTATATTGTAGACTCTACGCTTACTATAATAAAAGACAAATGTATTTTTATTTTAAGCTCTACATTAATTTGCAAGTAAAATAAGGTTTGTATGTGTTATTTACAAATAAAATTAATGTCATATGAACAACGCACAATTTATTATATTACAATACCAGATTCAGTCCCTTAAGTTTTCAAAAGCGCACAGAACGCAAGGCAGAAACTCTTGTTGCTAGAAACCAAATGTCACAAATGCAAACTGACAGTTACAGGTTAGAAATGAACGAGCGGCATGAGTGACAGCCATATTAAAATTCCGACCGACGAGCCTTGCCGACTGTTTCCGAGAGTCGACGAATCGACGAACGGGCTTAGCTCGTATTGGCTAAGTGTTGACGAAAAGAATAAGAATAAGAATAAGAATCAGAATCAGAAGAAAAATCTACAATTTCTGACTGATTCATGACATGATATTACGATATCTCAGTTGTACATAGACCGATTTTATTGATTTTGGTTTTATTAGAAAGCTTATATGCGATTTACATTAGAAAAATGCCTTTAGATTTAGAAAATACAGCAGGCGTGACGAGATATTAATGACAGAAGTTTCGGGTAAGGTTGGAATCGCAGTTTTACGAGTAAAAGATACGTGGTAGCCCCAGCGCTAGTATACACGGTGGTGCATAATTTGTCATGTACTTGGCGTCGAGACGCTGCCGCGTCTCTAGATCTAAGAATGCCTTGCCTGGCCACGCCAAGTATTTGATTTCCAGGCCGCGGAAATCTAGGCAAATCATCTGGCAGCTTATTTCGATTTCACATCTTTTTCTATTTTCTTGTAGTTTTTTATGGGGATCTTCTATTTTTCAATGATAACTTCTTGAGTCCTCCACTTTTTCATGTACTTGGCGTAATTTTTTTACTTTTTTGAAGTTGTTTTTACACAGCTTGTTACTGCATCAAACATATGTTTATTTCACCCTTATTTCTGAAATCCTTTGAAATCTTAGAATTTGGGACTTACATGTATTTCGTATGTATTGTATGTATATGTAATAATTTATTGTAATAATGTCTCGCCATGGGGCGGCGTGGTGGTACACGCCATCTGATAGACACATAATCGCGAGCCACCGGTGGTACACGCCGCCTGAAGAAAAATGACTCGTGCGCAATGGGTTAACACGTTTACGCCGAAGCTGCTATTTGTGTTTCTCGCCATGGGGCGGCGCGGTGGTACACGCCATATAATAGACACACAATCGCGAGCCACTGGTGGTACACATCGTCGTGAACGTGTTAAATTAGACAGTAAGAAAGTTCTTTCAATACGATACTCCTCGACGTTTCGCTAGTTTTTCGAAGGATGAAACGACACACTGATATCGATTTATTTGTGCTCCTCCAAGGCTAATGATTGAACGACAGAAGATCGACAAACTCGAAGGTCGTTGAACAAGTGGTTGGAGGTCGAGCGGTGAGAATTTGCCCTTAAAGCTGCTCAAGACGTACACATATGAAGCGAGCGTCTCGCGCAGCTGTCCGGTCAGCGCATTTCACCTTTTTTCCTCTTTTTCACCGTCACGTTCTCGGCAAGGCGATAACGCGCACCGAGCCCAAGGTTGAACCTGGTGATCATCCGGCCGCTAGTGCTTTTTAGAGATCGGAATGTTTCCGGTGTCGAGTTCTGTCCGCCCAGTGGGCTTCGTTAAAAACCGATTAGCTAAAAGCAACAAGTCGGCGAGAAGCGATACGACTCGAGGCCGGCTAGAACATGTTTCGATTACGGTAGAGAAGAAGTAACCCGACATTTTTCTTTATATATATTAGCTGCAGAAATTAATTCTGGGTCCCTACATCTTGTACGTAAAGTACCTTCCAAGTCCTCGACCTGATCTCCATAAATGATAACTAAAACTATGACACTTGTGTCTTCTGAGATAGTTCAAGTTTAAAGTTCCTACGTACTTTCAGAAATAAACCACTTTAGTAGACCCTACTTTCCGAAGTAAGGATTAATTCTGTAAACTCTTAGGCGCACTATGTCTATTTCTCAAATGACAACACTTATGACATCGAATCCAAGAGTTTCTTATACTGCACACTGAATAAGGCTTCCACACTTTAAAACTAAGCACACTACAGGGTGATCCGATTGCTAGTAGACACATTGTAGACTTTATGACGGTCAACTATTGTTGTGGTTGTCCATTCTGTTTACTAGCGAGCGGATCACCCTGTATATGATATACAGGGTGTCCCAAAAATGTTGGAGGACCTTGAAAGGGGTAGTTCGGGAGGTGATTTGGAACAACTTTTTCCTTAGCGAAAATGTTGTATGAGGCTTTGTTAAGGAGATAATAACGAAAAACCCCGACCAATCAGAGCGCGAGTATTCCCGCGGTAGCGTACGAGAGCGGCTGCCTAGCGCGTAGCCACGCCTACCGCGGGCGCTCCACGGGGATACTCGCTCTCTGATTGGTCGATGTTTTCCGTTAATATCTCCCAACGAAGCCTCGGACAACATTTTCGCTAAGGAAAAAGTTGTTTCAAATCACCTCCCGAACCACCCCGTTCAAGGATATCCAACATTCTTTGGACACCCTGTAGTTGCACCAGAGATTGGATATTTATCTTGAGAATACAATATTTGCAATACCATTCAGAGTAAGGTTATTTTGATATCGTTCGTAATTCAATAGAAATACGTTATTAATACGTATACACGCCTTAGGTCTTGCATAAATCTTGTAAATCTGTTGCAACTGACCAATAAGAATTGCAAACTATGTATCATTGATTACTATTCGACACACGAGCAGTTAACACACTTTTTCTCAAGTGTAGCGATTCTGGAGTCTACATGGAAATACGAATCAAGTAAACACGATGGAGACGAAATGCGTAAATACCATAATTTAAATTTACGACATGCGATTACAGTTCTTTATACTATATGTTGATCACTGCATTGAGGCGCCTTAAGGATGTGCAATTGACGTCACTAAATAAACTGATAAGGACATCAAACAGACACTAGCACTTGGATTTATGCCCCTATGAATTATGCAACAATGCATTAAGAGGAATAAAATTGACACATTAAAATCTAACAGAAAATGTAGACTCTTAGTATCGATCAAAATTTCTCTTGTTCTATGATAAACAAAATTAACAAACTATCATTTTCCTTGCAGGATTGAAATAAAATTAACGATACTTTATTATCTTCTCCATTAATAAAATATTCTTATTATTTTACTATATAAGGAATTGAAAACTGAATTCACATGTGACGATTACGAGGGATTAAAAGAGAGATCTCACTGTGGAATTCAACGTCGAACAATGCCAAGATAATGGCGCACTATACCGAGTATTATCGCTTATCTCGAGATGTTCGAGTCGAGAAAAGAATAGTATCGTCTTGTGTTTACCCGCGATAGCGATAATACAGTAACTTCGAACAATGAAGGAGTCGCTTTAAGGAACGTGCTACAAACTACTCTTTTAACTATATCAAACCATTATTAATTCTCCGGCCGCGAATAATTATCATGTAGCAATAAAGAATAACGACGAATAATTTGTCTCGCTTTCAAATTACTAAAGTAATACGTAATGGATGATTGCTTTATTAGAAATTACAAAATTAGTAGGCAATTAGTTCTTTTGCAAATTACAAAAGTAATATGTAATGGGGTAAACGTCCATTCCAAATTACAAAATTGGCAATTGACGATTGTTCTTTTACAAAATACAAAAGTAATACGTAATGGACGATTGCTTTATTAGAAATTACAAAATTAATGGGCAATAGATGATTGTTCTTTTACAAATTACAAAAGTAATACGTAATGGATGATTGGTATATTAGAAATTACAAAATTAGTAGGTAATGGATAATGGTTCCATTACAAATTAAAAAAGTAGTAGTTAATGGGCTAATGGTCCATTGCAAATTACAAAATTACTGAACAATAGATGACTTTTCTTTTACAAATTACAAAAGTAATGGGGATGGACATAAAGCCGAGCAAAATTGATCCCAACCGTTATTCAAATCAACGTATTTTCATGTTGCACAGTTTACTCTACCATGACCGCTTTGAATTACAAATTGGAGAAGTTTGAGTCTCGTTTCTCTGCTCTCGGCTTGGTTTACTAAACGTTTCTTCCCGCTTATTCCACTGCGATGAATCCGTTAACACGATACTGTTTTGCCCGCGTTAATCGCTGTAAACGGAATCCTCGGAAGAGGCAGGGAAACGAAACCAAGTGCAATAATAATGGCGTAACTCGTGGATCGTAGAAGGAAAGAACCGAGGAGACTGTAAGGCTTTAATTAGCGACTCGTTAATCGCCTTTCATACTGTTTCGAATGATCTCAGATATGATTCCGGCCTTTCTAATCGCTTCGCCTTCTTCTGCTCTAAATCAATTTTCCACTGGCCATGTATTCGTTCATTTTGTGAAACTAACCCTTCACGGTCCAGATTTTCTAACTTTACCTTACCGTTGTTGCGCTGGACATACAATGTCCAAGTATAACAGCAAACGATTCGATGCTTTAACGATTGTTAGTGGATGAAGCGACGATTGAAACGTAGTGGCGTGGTACTTCGATTTATGCAAAAATGCACGATTGTGTAATCTGTTTATATAAGCATGTAAGCAAACGCGTGGCATACGTGCTCGTATGCACGCCACGTGGTTTTCATTTCAATGCTTCTGGATTTCGTCAAGGTCAGGAATTAGTTGTTCCCCGTGGTTACAATTCGCATACAACGCATCCGGGGACGAGTAGGATGGCACCGTTACTAGCCCTGCAATGCAAATTTCGCGATAGGTAAATTCGAGTCGTCTTAAGTTCTTCCTTGACATCCTTCTCAGGATCTCTTAATGGGAGAAACCGCATTAGGAGACCAAACATTAAACGAAAAAATTAGGAGAAACTTTAACGTAAATATTTGATGATATTACTGATCTATTACTTTAATGACCTATTTTTTTTATTTTGTAATAGAATGATTATCCATTTCCTACTAATTTTGTAATTTCTAATAGAATTACTTTTTTAATTAGCAATGGAACGATTATCCATTTACAACTAATTTTGTAATTTCTAATAGAATTACTCTTGTAATTTGTAATGGAACGATTATCCATTTCCTACTAATTTTGTAATTTCTAATAAAGCAATCATTCATTACGTATTACTTTTGTAATTTGTAAAAGAACAGTCATCTATTGCCCACTAATTTTGTAATTTGTAATCAACCATTGGCCCATTACCTAGTCCTTTTTTAATTCATAATGGAACGATTATCCATTTCCTACTAATTTCATAATTTGTAACGGAACTGTAATGCTTAATGCATTACTCTAACATTACAATATTCACGTACCCGGTCGTGGAACAGCAAACAGTAAAACCTAATAATTCAATCGCCGCTTCAATTTTACTTTCACATTTGCTAGGAATCTATTTAACACACTGATTTCTTAATTTCTTGCAAATCGTATTTCAATTAAAGAACTCCTAAAGCGAGGTCAAATTTCTACATTAAACTTCCATCGCAGATCTATCCAGGTCTCCATTGATTATTTATGCTAATTAAATAACCGAGAGAACCGACCTCAATCCGAAAGAATTAAATTCTGGAGCCATATAAAGTCCCACGACCTCTTTGTTCCCGATAAGACAACGTTATTTTTGAAGTACCGTTTTTATTTTACCCAACGGTACCTCCTCGCGCTTCGGCGTTACATAACACTTCTTTTTTTTATATCTCTCTCTATGTTACCTAACCAACACGCTGTCAAAAGAGCCTGATTGATTCTCATACCAACGGGAGATTCGCGACGTTTATGGCTCTTGAAACCAGAAACACTAAAAGGGAAATCTTAAATGCCAGATGAGTTCGAGTCGCTCTCTATTTGACTAGTCGTTACTTCAATAAAAATTTGCCAACGCTAACCGCCGGAAAAACATACCTAACCGATTTTACTTATATTTTTACGGTGATTAATTTTCTTCCAAAATTAACCGCAATTTCTTTTTTGGTTCGATTACGGTTTTCCTCGAACATTTTGAATTTCATATCTTGTCAATGAATTCCATTATCGTATTTCGCAATACAATTTTGTTTATTTTTGTTTATTCAAACAACAAGAAGATTATTTGGTCAACTCAAACCAAATATTTGCTGCCGATGCACAATTTTTAAAAACAATCCCCAGCAACAGTCAGTTTTATGACTATTCAAATAATGAAAAAGAATTAATATCGTTTATTAGCAACGTATTTTATACAGAACACACTGTATATTTAATACAGATTGTTAAAACACTTTTAATTCCTATAGACTTATCTCAATGATAACAATCCCATGAAACGAAGCTATAATTCAAGATATCACTGTTCTGTCAAGAATTTAATTGTGTTCATGTTTATCAGAAAATACCTTATTCAACCAAATACTGTCTAAGATTGTTTAAAAATTAAAGGACCATTTAAAAAATATTTTGCTCCAGTTTCTGTATGAATGCAAATGTACTACGTAGAATTAACTAATGTATTACGCTGTTGTTATACTCTTTTCCTACCAACTAAATATTAATACTTGAATGCTTGCACTTTGCATAAGTAGATGTACCATTGAGACGTAACATTGAGTTATTTATACATTTGGGTGCGATAATATTGCAGAACTCTTATCTCCGTATGACTCATAGACTTTAAGAATCGAATGTCAACAAGGTAACAAGTATTAGTTTGTCTGGAAAGTCCATGCCGATTTTTGGTAGGTGGTACACGTCTGTTTATAGTGAAATGGTTGAAAACAATTAACATGGGTGCATCCCTCAAAAGGTGGAAAGGTCGTGTAACAAAATGGTACTTATATAACTCAACAAATATATATCAAAATTCAAATGTGCCTTTGAATTTGTCTTAAAAATTGGCACGAACTTTCTGGACAGCTCAATACTCTATTTCATTAAAGTTTCTTTACTGCTACACAATTTGAAAAAATTCTAAAAATTTAATTTGCAATTATTTTTCTGTTCCAGACTCGCCTATCGTTATTTCTACACACTGGATATATCAAAAGCCTTGTTTACCTTATACCTCTGTTTCCTCAAATTATAAGCAGACAGCCAGCAACGGAGTCAATAAATTCCAAAAGGTAAACATTCGAAAATTTTATATACAGAATTTCTTTAAAAATAAAGTTTCAACTTCGGTGCAGTACTTTCACATTAATTAATATTCTAAGTAACACTATGCTTTTAAGAAAATCTATAAATTTACCTCGTAAATTAAATCCACGTTTTCATCCTAATTACCGGGTGTCCTATGCCAATTTCTCAACGTGCACCACTTTTTCAGTCACCGGTTTCACAAATTTTCCACTTCACACCGTCACTTTTCGTTCTTACAAGTATTCATGAACCGTGTCAACTGTTCGCATCGATTAAATGCATTCTCTGTCGCGAAACCGATGGAATCAAACGCGCAAAAGCAACACGTGCTAGATAATACCGTTCCACACGACGTTCACTCGAAGACTGCCGAACCGCGACCAGCTGCGACTAACGAGCAGGTAACGGTTGTGGTGGGGGAACCGTCGGACATTTTCGTTCAAATTCGTGCGCGACTTACTCGAGTGATGGTTCGGGCGTCTTCGAGGAGCAGCGACAAAAATTGCCGCCTTTAAGGGAAGGGGAGGCGCGGAAAATGAGGCATTATTTACGAATTTGTTAAAAACAATTGTTATAAACGTTAAAAAAATCAAAAATGTTTCCAAATGGGAACAGCAAACGAGAACCAGGTGTCATTATATGTAGAAGGTTCCATCTCGATTGGTTAATTCCTTGCAGAGTTTCATCAAATAATACGAATTTTGTAGTAACAATTGTTATAAACATTCAGACATTCATAACTTTTCTAAATGGTGACATTATTAAATCATCTGACATTATATGTGCAAGGTTCCATCGCGCTCGGTAATTTCCTCATCGAGTTACATCAAAGAATAAGAACTTTGCAATAACAATAGTTGTAAACATATAAAAAAGTCCATAAATCTATGCAAATTCGAAAAGCATAAAATCAGCTGTCATTAAAGGTAGAAAGTTACATATCGATCAGTAAATCCCTTGTCAAGTTACATCATATAATAGGAATTTTGCGATAACAATAGTTATAAACAATACAGAAATTCATAAATTTTTGCATCTGTGATCATTGCGAAAACCTCTCCGGCAGCAAAATGTAAGGGGTTTCATCGATTTCATCGGTTTCAGGCCAAACATACGTGAAATAGTACGATTTTTGTGATAAAAAGTGGTATAAGTGGTAAAAAACAAAATAAGGACAAATGTTTTGTTATGTTACCAAATGGGAAATGTTCTTCCAGATGCAAGAAGTTTCAATCTGATTGGTCTATCCGTCTCGGAGTAAGAAACAAGACAAAATTTTTCTGTTTTTAAAAAAAAAACCGATAAAAAATGACAAATCACAAAATGTTTTGCTTACGGGACCTACTGAAAAAATATTCGACAAGATGCAACAGGTTTCACTCCGATTCATCAAGCCATCTCGACGTAATCGGCAAACATATCTAAAAATTACGGTTTTTTGCTTAAAAAACGGGTAAAAAATGACAAATCGAAAAAATTGTTGATAGGGACCACCAGGGGGGCATGCTTTACAAGATGCAACAGGTTTCATTTCGATTGGTCAAGCCATCTCGGCTTAATCGGTGAATATACCTTAAAAAAAAAAATATACATGTCGAATTGATGAGCCAGAATAGAATTCCGAATTGACTTCAGCGACAGTCGCGGAAAAAGTAGGAAACTCCGGGACAAGGACAGAGGGGGCGATACAACAATTGCAGGAGAGACGAGGACAGGGCGATTAGGCTAGCATGATTTTTAACCGACTTCGAAAAGGAGGAGTTTACTCAATTCGACTTTTTTTTTTTAGGTATGTTCACCGATTACGCCGAGATGGCTGGACCAATCGGAATGAATCCTGTTGCATCTTGTAGAGCATGTTCCTCCGGTGATCCTGCTGTCAAGACTTTTTGCGATTTGTCATTTTTTACCCATTTTTTAAGCAAAAAAACCGTAATTTTTAGATATGTTTGCCGATTACGTCGAGATGGCTTGATGAATCGAAGTGAAACCTCTTGCATCTTGTCGAATATTTCTTCCAGTTGGTCGCGTAAAAGAAACATTTTATGATATGTCATTTTTTACCCGTTTTTTTTTTAAACAGAAACATTTTGTCTTGCTTCTTACTCCGAGACGGATGGACCAATCAGATTGAAACTTCTTGCATCTGGAAGAACATTTCCCATTTTGTAACATAACAAAACATTTGTCCTTATTTTGTTTTTTACCACTTTATACCACTTTTTATCACAAAAATCGTACTATTTCACGTATGTTTGGCCTGAAACCGATGAAATCGATGAAACCCCTTACATTTTGCTGCCGGAGAGGTTTTCGCAATGATCACAGATGCAAAAATTTATGAATTTCTGTATTGTTTGTACTATTGTTATCACAAAATTCCTATTATATGATGTAACTCGGTGAGGAAATTACCGAGCGCGATGGAACTTTCCGCATTTCATAATAGATGAATTCGTGATGTTCCCATTTGCAAAACTTTATGGACACTTTCATTGTTTAAAATCATTGTTGGTGCAAAATTGCTACGCTCTGGTGTAGCTCGACAAGGAATTTACCAAATGCAATCAATCCTTTCACATGTAGTTGCACATGTATTCCTGATAATCCCATTTGCAATTATACGGGGTGTCCAAAAAATGTTTGATGTCCTTGAATGGGGTGTTTCGGGGTGGGGGGTGATTTGAAACAATTTTTTCTTAACGAAAATGTTGCTTCGTTAAGGAGATACTGACAGAAACCCTCGGATTTCTGGTGGAGCGCCTGCGGAGCCTATGCTATCGCAGGCGCTCCACCGGCATACTCGCACTCCGATTGGTCGAGGGTTTCTGTCAGTATCTCCTTAACGAAACAACATTTTCGTTAAGAAAAAATTGTTTCAACCCCCCCTCCCCCGCGGAACAAGTCTTTTCAAGGACCTCCAACGTTTTTGGGTCATCCTGTATATTGCTGATAACTGTTGTTATTGCATGAAACCTATTGGTTATACATTGCCACTAAAAAGAGTGAAATAAAATAATTTTTTGGAAAAAAAATTTAACCGACTTCAAAAAAGGTACAGTGAAAAGTATGAAATAATTTCTAGGTAATTTATATGAATACACACTAGCTCTAGATATAATTGCTTAAAAGTATGGGAAAATGCAGTGAAAAGTGTGAAATAATTTCTATTTATACTGCATTGTTATTCACCATCGTTTGATGAATTTGGTTAAATTATTAAATACATCATATTAAATGCAATGCACCTTTTTCGGAGGCGGCGCAAATATAAAATTAAGTATATTCAAAATTGCCAAACTTGGTTTAACTTTCTGTTCGAGGAACAAAAAATATGGCCTTTAATTATTGCTATTTCTATATCCGCTTTAGACATCATATTCAGTAACACTATTCAATATCGCAGGCCCCACCAAATACTATCCCAAACCTATTCATAAAGTATTTCCATGGGGAGAGTTTATACATTAGCAGTAATCAATATTGCCGCCCCTCCCCTCCAAAAAAGCCCCAAATCTACTCAAACTACATTTCCGTGTACATATTATATACATTAACTATTAATTCCACATAGGCAATAAACATATATACATTGACAGCATTCAATATTGCCGCCTCTACCAAAAGTTAACCCAAACCGGAATTAAAAATTTTTTACATTTTGCGCCACCTCCGAAAAAAGTGCATTGCATTTAATATGATGTATTTAATAATTTAACCAAATTCATCAAACGATGGTGAATAACAATGCAGTATAAATAAAAATTATTTCACACTTTTCACTGCATTTTCCCATACTTTTAAGCAATTATATCTAGAGCTAGTGTGTATTCATATAAATTAACTAGAAATTATTTCATACTTTTCACTGCATTTTCCCATACTTTTATCTAGAGCTAGCGTGTATTCATGTAAATTACCTAGAAATTATTTCATACTTTTCACTGTACCTTTTTTGAAGTCGGTTAAATTTTTTTTCCAAAAAATTATTTTTTTTTTAAAGATATTGAAGCAAAGAAGCAATATTTTCTAATAATTCTGGTTTTAATATATTCGTTACACTTTGCCGAATGCGACTTCAAGGCCTGATTTTGCAATTTCGGCCTTAAAACCTTATAAACAATAAAAGTACGTTTGTTTTTTCATATAGAAGAAATTTGTTTACATATACTTTTTCCTACATCAGGCCTTGGAGTCGCATCCGCCAAAGTGTAACGAATATATTAAAACCAGAATTATTAGAAAATATTCGAATACGCTTCGAATCCGCTTCGAATCCCACTTCGAATAACTGATAATTTAGTTACTTTAACGCTTAAATTAGTTGCAATAATTATTAAATCAAAAGAAATTCCCACAAAGGAAGCATTATATACTTGTAAATTAAAATAAGTTCCTTTTTTTTTAATGAAGTTTTATTGGAAGTTGCAAAATTAGTAGGTAATAGATAATGGTTCCATTACAAAATAAAAAAGTAGTAGGTATTGGGCTATTATTTATTTAAAATTATTTAAAATTATTTTCAGTGTCTCCAATTGGGCTCCCTTCTTAACCGGACTCAATGCTTTAATACATTTCTCATTTATTTTATTCTGCATTCCAGATAAAGTTACAAAGCGACAAAGTGAAAATTGTGAAGTGTCTGAATATTAAAGCACTGTATAGAGTGTCACAAAATTGTATGTCACGGCCACCATAGCGTGATCCTACACCTACGATTTGGTGGAAATTTACATAAAAAACTTCCCGCAAAATTGACCTTGAACTTGAAAATCAAGGTCAAAGAAACAAATTTTTTTTTATTTGTTTAATCGTATTTTACTGGTCATAACGATCAACTTTGTGAAAGAAACCATGGGTCACATCTCAACCGTTCTCTTAAAAAATGATGTTGCATTTCTTATAATTTTTGCAGCTTCTTTATTTGTAAATTTTTACATCCAGCGCCAATATGTATCTAAATAGCATACTATAGTAATATATTGTAATATATTGACAAAGCAGTGGGGAGTTATGCGTTAATTCAGGAAATATAACTAAATGCTTCGCCTTGTGCAAGCACTTTATCCAGTGGTTACGCTGCTCTTATTGCTGGCTCATCTAGAGACGCGGTAGCGTCTCGGCGCCAAGTACATGAAAAATTATCCGTCACCGCGTATATATACCTGGCGTTGGAGCTACCACGTATATATCTTTTACAGGAGAGATGGTCCATTCCAACCTAACCTGAAACTTCTTTCATGAATATCTCAACACGCCTGCAATATTTTCTAAACTTAAAGGCATTCTTCCTAAGTAAACCGCATATAAGCTTTCGAATAAAACCAAAATCAATAAAATCGATCCACGTACAACTGAGATATCGTAATATCATGTCATGAATCTGTCAGAAACAGAATTTTTCGTATGATTTTCCCGTCGTCAACCCTTAACCAATAGGAACTAAGCAAAGACGAGTGTCGTTCGTCGACTCTCGGAATCATTCGGTTCGGCATGGCTCGTTGACCATCGAGCGTCGAGAGTCGAAACAGATGTCATCATTCGTAACCTGCCAAGTGTCAAAAGTTTTTACACTATTGCATTATTAATTATATTTATATCAGCAAAATGTTTTCAATTTAGACTTTTTATGTAGAGTTTAATAACAAATTGCAGCCAGTGTTGTAAAGCGTTGATCGATCTTGACTACAAGGTAAGTTGTCAAAATCTGAATTGCGAGATACCTTTATTCATACAGAAAACTGTTTTTAATATAGATCCATATCACCAAAGTGTTTTGAATTTAGACTTTTTATGCGGAGCTTATAGAAATGGAGTCATTTTCTCATTTCATCATTAACATTAAAATTTCTTGCAGTAAGGAAAAAAATTGCAGGTATATATAATTTTTTATAAATTGAACGAATAAGAGTTTACAATTAATAAATTATATGAAATATATATATATATTTACTCAATTATATACAATTTACTCTATTCAATTAAAGAAACAAATAATAATTTAGACTTCTTATGTAGAGTTTACAGAAATATCAATTTTATTTTTATAAATTTAAAATATATTCTATATAATAAATTATTTGTAAAAAGAAGTGAGATCCGATAAAAGACTTCAATAAAGTAAAAATATTACGTCAAGTACATGAAAAAGTGGAGGACTCAAGGAGTTATCATTGAAAAATAGAAGATCCCCATAAAAAACTACAAGAAAATAGAAAAAGATGTGAAATAAAAATAAGCTGCCAGGTGATTTGTCTAGATTTCCGCGGCCTGGAAGTCAAATGCTTGGCGTGGCCAAGCAAGGTCAAGGTGTCGATGAATAAGAATTATTTTAAAACGCAAAACAATGAAAGTGTACTCATAATATTGTCAGAGTTTTAAATTGACAAATGACCTAAATGTCTGTGAGTGAGAAAGTATGAGTATTGATGATCTAAGAATGCCTTGCCTGGCCACCCCAAGCATTTGACTTCCAGGCCGCGGAAATCTAGGCAAATCATCTGACAGCTTATTTCGATTTCACATTTTTTTCTATTTTCTTGTAGTTTTTATGGGGATCTTCTATTTTTCAATGATAACACCTTGAGTCCTCCACTTTTTCATGTACTTGGCGTAATTTTTTTACTTTTTTGAAGTCCTTTATCGGTCTTATTTACAAGTAAAGAAGCTGCAAAAATGATAAGAAATACAATATCATTTTTTAAGATAACGGTTGAGATTGGACCTATGGTTTCTTTCACAAAGTTAATCGTTATGACCAGTAAAACACGATAAAACAACAACAAAATTTGTTTAATTGATCTTGATTTTTAAGTTCGAGGTCAATTTTGCGTGGAGTTTTTTATGTCAATTTCCACTAAATCGTAGGTGTACAATCACGCTGTGGTGACCGTGACATATAATTTTGTGACACCCTGTACATCTGACCCATTCCTCATGAATAGATTTTCACTTTGCATCCACTATATTCAAAATAACATTTTCCTATAATAGAAAACAACAAAAACATGTCTATCTTATATTCTACATTAGTGACATTTTCCTCTAAGATTCCACTTACAGACTGTCTTCCCTGCTCTATATATACTGACTCTGTGATTCTATTTAGCTTAACTGTGTAACTTACTATGTGACTCAAGACTAATTGCTTATTCTTGAACCAAAATTAAGCTCGCCGGACATTTAATATAAACGAAAAATAACGACTCACCCGAATCTCAAGAAGAAACGACGCAGTTTCAAACCCATGTTCCGATAGTTTCTCGAACGGCGCTGAAATACTTCACGCAAACACGTTTGCAAACATACTAAGGGTGCGTACAAGGGTCACACATGGCGCGTCGCAACCGTTGGAAACGATCACGTGCCAAAACACAGCTGCCAACCGCCGAACCGGTGGCTTTACTGTTTGCCATTGCACGGTAGCCTGGGGAGCGGAAAACACCTTGAAATCGACATCAATAAACAAATATTAACTTCTTCTATTGGGCTGTCCAGAAAGTTCGTGCCAATGTTTAAGACAAATTCAAAGGCACATTTGAATTTTGATATATATTTATTGAGTTATATAAGTAAATAAAAAAAAAGAGTTATATAAGTACCATTTTGTTACACGACCTTTCCACGTTTTAAGGGATGCACCCATGTTAATTGTTTTCAACCATTTCACTATAAACAGACGTGTACCACCTACCAAAAATCGGCATGGACTTTCCAGACAAACTAATAATATACAGGGTGGATATCTTTTTTAATTTCTCCATCCTTTTAAAAGTTCCTCGTTTAGAAGACCGTTACATATTCATTTTCCTTACATTTATTTAAAGTATTTAAACTAGACGATTATGGCGGTCGATCGGCTGTAGGTATGCAACTCGCCTGACGCAACTATAGATGTGTTGCAGAGTTGCAGGCGTCCGCGCACTGCAAGGAACTGAATAATTAATAGTAGATACTTAGAAAGTGTGATTCAAAAACTACTAACGTGTAATATTAGATATCATACACAAAGATAGTTCGATCAAAATTAAAAAGTATACCAGAATCAAATAATCTCCAACTAATTGTTTTTAAACCTGATATTTCGTAACGCGATAAGTCTCCACGCAACAAGCCAAACATCATAATTCAACCGCCGTCGTCAGTTTCTAATCGCGACTAGAATACAGGGTGTCCCAAAAATGTTGGAGGTCCTTGAAAGGGGTGGTTC
>NW_026533107.1:95888-126509 GCF_026283585.1 Hylaeus volcanicus | reverse complement strand
TGGCATTGAATGTACATTTTTTTAATTTTATTTTGTAAACTAGTGTAATCGGTACCCTGAACTACTCACCTGTTACCAGAAATCTCCGGCGAGTAGCCTTCCTGCAGCGAGGTACCAGCGACAGACGAATCAGCAGTCTGCAAACTTCCATCAACTTGATCTTCAATAGGTGGTGTGGTTACCGCCATCTTCGCCAAAGTCCTGGTCACTCCTCCACCAGGTATAATCAATGGATGCTTTCTCTGATGCCTGGGCAGACTGGATTTCGGTTGCAACGTCTTGGACCTGTCCCTAGGTGGCAACGGTATCGGATTCTCGTCCACGTTACTCTGATTCTGATTGTTCTCTATCTCCAAAGCGGAATGGTGCCTCTCCAAGTGGCGTATATGTGGAAGAGGAGGCGGCGCGTGAGGCGGCGGAGGCGCCCTGATTTTGGGCAGTGTTTTCGAGCCGCTGTGATAGGCGTCGAAGTGGAAGGCATCGATGGACAGGTCCTCCTGGTGTGAGCTACCGTGACCCAAGGTAGCGTGCTTGTTTCCACGAATCCTGGGCCTGACTATTGGCACACCTGAGCGCAGCATGCGCAACGGATTCGTGTCAGGGGCAGTGTCTATGCTTGGCGTTTCCACCAGACTGTTGTAGACTTCCTTCGCCTCGTCCGACAACGTTGCCTAAACAAGCCGTGGGAGGGGATAGATTCGGGAAAGAAGAGAACAGAAATTAAAGAAAGAAAAAATCAACAAACTGGGGATGAAAGAGACTATGGTTCAAAACGTGAAAGGAACATCCTCGTGGGGCTCCGATCCTCTCGTAACTGAAAGGTAAACCGCGAGCAAGTGGAAACAATGCTTGAACACACTCTCTTGGACTCAAAGTGCAAACGTGTGTGGGGGGGGGGGGGGGGGGAGTGAATCATATAGGCCGACTAGAGATGATGCCGGAAACGATACGCTACGGCAACGTTTTCCAATCTTTTTATACCACTTTTAACCCTTTTTGATGAAGGGACATTGCAAGTCTAGCAAACAAAAGTATCCATGCTTCCTTGGATTTTCATTCAAATGCCATAGAAAAAGAAATCAAAATATGGTATACATACTGAGATATAGTACACAAAAAGGTCCAAAAGTCTTAGGCCACTTATTGAATACCTTTTTACAATTATCTGCTTCAACACAGATTGGAAAACGCTGCGCTACTCCAAAAGGGATGCAACGTGAGTAAATGACGTTTCGAGCACATCAGGGTACCAGGTTCGCATATGCGTGTAAACAAAACGTAGTATCGACACGTAGTTCCGATTACATACTCTAGGATTCCCATTCCAATGTCCTCCAAGTACAAATAGTATAAATATGTAAATGCATCCAAACGTATTAACCGCTATACGTTATTTAGTAATTAGTGTAACATGCAAGCATGCTAAGCGTATGTGACACAAACTGTTTCCGGGCAGTTTCATGTTTTAAGTACACTGTATTGTCCAGAGTTGGGTATCGTTACAATTTTCCAACCACTTTCCAAGATCTTTAAACAAGGTTGTCTTGATGTTGCTTTCATCACTGTAAAAACTCGTATAGGCGTTGAACGAGGACTATTGAAAGTGTCGACGAATCTACAATGAAATTACATATTTACTCAAAATTAAATATTTCAGGTATCGCTTAATTATTCATTTAAATATAAATTATCCAGGCAGAAGATATCAAAAAGAAATACTTTACAGTCTAATTATTGCCCAACTCTGTCTTACAAGTTTCTCTCGACATCATGCACTTTACAACGATGATGCATTGCTAGAGTCCAGATCCGAAGGCATTACAAAACTCAGGATATCCAGACTCTATGGGGCAGGGGATGGCGGGAAGGTCAGTATGTCGTTTGTGAACTCTGGATATTCCGAACTGGTGTCAGAGTCCAAGTCGGAGTTGCTAGTGAACGTTAAACTAGAGCTCGGAGCGCTTTCGGGCCAAGAAAGTAGGTTGTTCCTGGAGGAAAAAGGCGGTGAAAGAGAATTCAAGAAACTGGTCGATGGTGGTGGCGATTTCCCACAGAGTTCGATAGACGAGAAACCTCTGGCTGACTCAGGGTGCAAGAAGTGGCCCTTGTTCTTGAAATTCAAACGAAAGTTATGCGAAAGTTTCTTGTGGCGACGCTTATAACGCAAGCGGCTTCTTATGTCCGTTTCAGAATGAGATATGGAGTCCGAATCCTCGCTGGAGTCATTTGCAGGGTGAAACGACCTCCTTATATTTTTTATAGGCGGTTTCCTGTTCTCCGAAAGGGAAGATGTCCTCTGCCTATAAATATTAGCAGCTGTTGGCATTTTCTCTAAGAGTACATCAGTCTTGGGCACCTCTTTCTTCGAGTTATCGTTCTGATACAACTTTGGCGGCTCTAGGATGTGCTGGTGTATTGTAGGACTCGCTGGAGGGTTTGCCTTCTGCGTCAGGTTCAGCTTCATGTTAATCTGCGACTGCAGGGGAATGTTTAAATCCAAATGTTTAGGCTTCTGAATGGGAATGTTCAAGCTCCTAACCGGAGTTTGCATTTGGCCAGAGATGTCCAGGTTCCTCATGTTCGTCACCAGCGACTTGGACGTAGTGCTCTCCATGTTCCTCGAGTTTTGCGCGATGTTCTTGCCCAACTGGATCATATTCTGCGTCAACTTACCCAGACCTAGATTCAATCCTTGACCTTTTTTAGAGTCCAGGTAGTTCTTTACGCTCTCCAAACCCGACACCTCGCGTTGGTACTTCTCTGCCAGAAGTTTGCTGCTCAACTCCACTTGATTATTCGCCTCTGCGTCGGACTTTCGTCTGAGTCTTTGGAAGTTAACGCGCAGACTCTCGGAGCTGCTGTAAACAGGCGACTCCTTCTTTTCAGTTTCAGCTATAAACAAGGGATTGTTGGATATTACGAAAGGAAAACCATCGTGACCGTTCTGGTTCTGTTCTATCTTGCGAAAACTCTGTATGTTGATCCTCACGGCTTCCATATTCCCTCTAGGACTGTCCAACCCTCCGCCAGTCTTCAAGTTAGCCTTGATGCTGTCTGTCGACCCATAGATCATACTTTTAACTTCTTGATTCGCGCTTCTGGACGCGAAAGACACTTTCCCGCTCCTGACTTTCGGTAGGTCCATCTTCTTGGGAAATTCGGGGATGTTCATTTTCGAAGAGTCGCTGAAGGAGCTGGAGATCTTGGGACGTGTCCCCAGTTCCAGATTGCCAACCTTGATGGGTTTGCTGCGCGGAAAATCGCCGAAATTCGTCGACTTCTCCTTCGTCAAGGTCGTATCGTCGCAATGAGCGTCGAAATTCGCTGTGCCATCTTTCAGGGACTGATCGCAATTGGCGAATTTGTTCTGCAACTGGATGGACTTGTTGACCACCATGGAACATTGCTCCTGGATGTTAGAGTAGCAACTAGACCTACTAGGCTGCTCCAAGTTGTTGATCTTCTCGTACCTGTCCATCTTCTCCTCTCCGAAGTAAGAAGCCTTCTCGATAGCACAACCTGCATTATTATCATCATCAAAGTATTTAGGTTGCTCGAAATAACGATCCACGTAGCTGGTGGACACCCTCTTCGGGTCACGCGGGAAGTCGAAGTTCAAGTTCTCCATAGCCGAAGGCATCTTTCCGTTTTGCTGAAGAGCATTCAGCTTTCCTTCGGTTTCCGTCGCGTTCTCACAGCCGAAGGTGCTCTTTCTGTTCCCATTTTCCAAAAACTCAGTCGATTTCACCAGATTAGGCTTCGTAGCAGCGTTGTCCAGAATGTGCGCGTCGAACTCTATGTCCATGTAGGAAGTCCACGCGCTCGGTTTGGTCAGAAGCTCTCGCGACTTTGCGAAACAGAATTCAGCGGATGCTTTGTCCCATAATGGTAGTTTCAGGGTGGACGGAGCACCGAGAGACTCTATGCTGGAGACGGTGGACGATAACGATTGCAAGCTCGAGCACAACCACTTGATCGGTACAAAGTTCGATAATCGATGTGTTTGTTGGCATGCGATTCACATTAACAGTTCACAAATGATAAGCAATTCGGTGGAAACAACCATGCAAAATACGGGAACACCACGTTTCAAACAAGCAAAACACCACGTGAGACGTTTGATGAAGGTTTTGTTTCGATGATCATGGTACAGTTCGCAGGAACCAAAGAATGTTTTCAGCATGGCGATATGCAATGATGAACAGAAGACGAAATAACCGTAACGAAAAGAAGAGTTAAAAAACAAACGAAAAATAAACAGACAGGAAAGGATTAGAGGAAAGTCGAGATTAGTCTTCGTTGTAAATTAATAAGCAATTCAATTAAGGGTGCAAACAAGTGACTCGGGTTGGAATATTAAAAACAGATCGGACTGCGATATACGTATATACCTACTCTTTAGTGTGGCATCAGGAATTAACTCTGTTCCATAACAGTTTCAAATGTATTTCAATGTTGTATAGAGATCAAATGTCTCTGTATAAAAACAAACCATTTGCAAAAAAGGAAACTCTTGCGCTTAAATATTTTCGATTCGTACTCTGTGCGTGTGAAATTCATGTGTATCATTTGGAAAAACAAATCACATTTAATCAAGAATACATCTGCCCTCATGTATTAGTCATCAGTATCAGCAAGTGGATAGAATTAGTTTTCTGAGTGCATTGGTTAAACTGTGTTTCGGTTGTTAGTTTTTGTATTTCTCTTTTGAAAGGTGAGTGGTTAAACAAAAAAAAAATTTGTTTGATGTACCTGTATGTCAGGTATACTGGCAGCTTCTTCTGAAAAGTGTCGTCTGTCTGGTTTGGGACTGTGTTGATGTGGCAACTTAAAAGAGAACTTTCTGCGCCTCGAAGGACTGGCAGGTGTTCGGGGAGACTCCGACGGATGTTCAAGATCTGTCATGGAACGTGCTGTCAATTCCTGTGCCATAGCAATGGCTGAGTAGAGTGTTTTCTGATCGGCGGCTGAGATAGGCTTCACCTAAATATAAGAGAAACGTTTACCATCTCTGGTCAGTGGATAATATAGTAAATATTGTCTGCTTTTCGTGATGTAAATGCTGCGTATTCATTTATTCATACAAAAAATGTACTGTGTGTCTAGCTTTCATAATATATTCGCTAACTCTGTTCTTGAATACTAAGAATCTCGGGTCCTATGCCTTCGCATGCGAATAATACGTACAATATGTATAAGAAAACATGGTACACAGCAGCAAATAATGAATAAAAAATAAATAACAACTAAGAACACGTAAAAGCGTAATTGTAAATAAGAAAAAAAATATTACTGTACATTTATTGGACTCACGGTGGCTTGTTTTTTCTTGTTAGATTGCTTCGCTTGAATCTCTCTTAGTTCGTTTCTAACATTGCTCGACTCGTGTTCTGTAGATAGAGGATGAGCAGACGGTGGTGGAGGAGGTGATGATCCTAATAAACAAGCACGAATATGTACTATAACGGTTAAAGCAAATATCACCTCTGAATTGATGAACTTACCTAATGATCTAAACATTTGATCCATTTCAGCCAATAAACTTGGTCCAAAATCAAAATTTAACGTTTTATCGAATCGTAGAGGACTATCTTGATTTTCTTCGTCGCTAATTTCATGGTATTCATGGTCTGCGCCAAGAGTATCGGTACTGTTAGCCATGTTCGTTGACACAGACTGTGTACTTGAATTAGCCAGAGCTCCTACATGGCATACTTCGGAGCCTATGTCGGACCACAAACTTTCTAACGTAGAAAACATAACGTAAGGTTTAGTTGGGAAAAGTTTTGTTATTTGTAGAGATGGAAGTATTCATATTCATAAATATGAATATGAATCAACGCGCTATTTATGAATAAAAATGTGAATAACTCGTCATTAAATAATGTTAATCACTTACTTACATTGTTTATTATCCCACGCAAAATCGTTTTCACTCCAGGGAGAAAAAAATTAATTTCGCAGACTTGGACAAAAGTAAGTACAAAAATTAAGTAAGTTTATTCTTCAATTTCCTCATCGCCTAAGTTTGCCATCAAGCTTGTCGGTATCCTAAGAAACATGACAACACGTGATATATGGTGGCTACTGGTCGACAAAGCGAATTGTAAACCTCTCTTAAGCTGGCAGAATCAAATCAGCAAAATCATGTCCGACTTAGTGGAATATTTTGTAGTACTTATTTTGTACTAATTCGTACCACAAACAGTAATTTGGTCCTATCAGCTTAAGAGAGGTTTACAATTCGCTTAATAAAAGTGTGCCATTAATGCATTATCCAAGGTGCTTAAACATATTCCAGAGTTTTGTATACGTGTTTATTAACACAACTATAATTTTTTTTATAATAATAACAACAATGATTGTTTTATTTGCATAAATTACATAATTTTTGGAATTACCCATTTGGTTGGAGTGAAAACGATTCTCTGTAAGATAGTAAACAATGTAAGTAAGTGATTAACGTTATTTAATGAAGAGTTAATTATAACTAAAAATGTGAATAACGCGCTATTTATGAATAAAAATGTGAATAACGCGTTATTCCTATTTTTATTCATAATTTTATTCATATTCATATTCACAAATCCGCATGATGTGAATTAATTCATATTCATATTTATGAATATGAATACCCCCATCTCTGTTTGCACAACGATAAATGTTTTAAAAAAGATCGAACGTAATTACCATGCTTGCTTTGAGTATCCTGCTGCGCAGTCCTGTTATCCCTCAATAATTCCCTGTTCATCTCCGAATTTCTCGCATCTTGATTCGCAACTTGACTAGAATTGTCTGTTACATCTTCCTGTGGTTTGTAAGGAGTTACCACTTGCCTTGGTAAATGAGGATTCTTCCCACCGAGGAACCCGATATCGCCAAAGTAAGCTCCGTCCAGTCCAACATGACCGGTATGCTTCAAATCTCCTTGCGGCGAAGAAATCATGTCCGTCCTGATTTTTCTTCGTTGAGAAGAGAACGCATTCTTACCATCCCCGCGCGTGAATTCCCCAGGTTTATTACTTGGTAAATTAGATCCAAGGTACGCTATCGTATGAGCAGGATTAAAAAACCCAGTTTTCCCGCTATTCAAAACACCCTTCCATAAAGTGTTGCTGCTTCCTTTGTCTAAAACAGTGATAACATCGCCTTGCCTGTAGACGAGCTGTCCAATCTCCGAACTGTCCTGAACAGCTTGAACTTGTTCCGGCTTCAAGTCAGGTAGAAGGTTAATTAATTCCGAGAACTTTGGTCGTTTGGATGGCTCGTGCTGCCAGCACTGTTGCATCAACGAGAAATAATCTTTTGGACAACACTCCGGCTGCTCTAATCTCTGGAAGTTTGGTTCGTCTATCGCTTCTAGAATCTGGTGGCCCGTTAACGCCGCCCATGGTTGGAAACCATAGCTGAACATCTCCCATAGAGTCACTCCATAGGCCCATACGTCGCTAGCTGAAGTGAACTTTAAGTAAGATATGCATTCTGGGGCGCACCATGCTATTGGTAGTTTTAAATTCACGTTGAAGTTCGTTTGGTAATAGTCTTTTCCAACCCCTAGAGCTCGAGACAATCCAAAATCTGATATTTTTACTTTGTTCTTGGAGAAGACCAAGATGTTTCTGGCAGCAAGATCGCGGTGTATCAATCTCTTTGCTTCTAAATATTGCATGCCATCTGCAATTTGGACTGCAAAATCGCACAGCGAGAGAGCTGGAAAACTAGGACGCAAACTAGGCTCCTTCAGGCATTCGAGTAAGGATCTCAAAGGTGCCAACTCCGTCACGAGCATCAAAGAGTTCGTATCCAAGACTACGCCGTACAATCTCACGATATGTTCGTGGTCTATCGCGTGCATTATCGCTGCTTCTTTCAGAAATTCAATGGGATTGTTCTGCATCCTTTCTCGGGACAAACATTTGATGGCTACTTGTATTCTTTCCCCATCGTTGGTCCAAACACCTTGCTGCACGACTCCAAATTCTCCCATTCCCAGTTCTTTATTTACAATGATAGCATCCGCTGGTATCATATGTTTATTAGGAACACGAATAGGCGGTCTGTCTTGTCTCTCTTCCGGTAACATGGTCAAAACACCTGGAGTTTGTTCTTCGCGTTTCGGCAACAGCATCTTCTTGAATTTGGAGAGGTAATTTTGAGGAAAATGTTTCTGAAAGTACTTCTTCAAACGACGCATTTCTGGTTTGCTCATTCCAATCGCGTTCAAGTCTTCTTCAGTTACATATTTTAATTGAGCGGTTGTCTGTACCTTCAAGTCCCCTGTCGAAAGGTAAATTAAGGTAATTAGACTTGAATAAAGGAAGCATTCACGAGTCAATTATACGGAGTAATTCCTGGTACCTCGAATTCCTGGATAATACTGCTGCAACTCTGCTTCCATAAGGAACTCGTACAAACCAGGTCCAGTGTTGCGGGACATTCCTCCTTGTGTGTCTTGGAGCACAAACAGACAATCATATGTATATTAATCACAGCAACGAGTATCACAGAATTTCCTGACAAACTAAGGCAAATGAAAACGAAACCATTATTAATTTTGTTGTATTAGTTTACATGTTTTGTTTATATTTTTGTAGACTTTGTAAGATCATGTTAACAGACTCGACTTGTAGATAACTATAATTATTGGGTAAATGTGTAGTGGTATGCTATAGCATCCTTGTAATGATATATCCTCTTTTAATGGTTAATTTTGAAATAATTTCCAATGCTTTTGTTTCAAATTTTACCGAGCCTTGCACCAGATCACTGAATACCGAAAATTCGTGCTATGTCAAGTGAGAGAACACCAGGACCCGATAACGTGCCTCGTCCCCGGTGTGTCATCGCGGTTATTGAGTCGGGGCGATGCAATGAAGAGAAAAATAGAAGGTGGTAACGAAATAAAGAGGAGGGTCGATGGTGAATCGTTGCATCTCCGTGGAAGACACGCCCCGCGTGCTTCAAATAGACCGATTATTTATAAGCATTTTGTTGAGCTCGCATAGTGGTGCTCACCCATTCTACGATGACGCAGCACGGTGCGATCGAACCTCCTCTCCTTGTCATGGGACGCGAGCGTCTGCCACTTTGCTTCAGCCGATCGGCGATCACAAAATCACAAGACTTCTCTCTTTCTTCGTCGTCGAGACACTCTCCCCTCCACCATGCAAATTTTGCTCCTCTTGACGAATCACATTTTTTTTGATTCCATGATACACGCTTCCTTCGACACGCTTCCGTTCCGTTTGCGCTAATTGGAAGAATATTCCTCGCGTCCGACGCAGTTTAATGGAACAAAACAGCGGTGCGAACGGCTTGATACTTAAATCTCGTCGCAAACCATCCGATTTGTTTGCAAGCAATTTGTGGGCTGCCCTGTAACCATACTACTCGAATTGGGCGTCAGAGGGCTACGATTCTCGCTGTTCGAACAACAACATTCTTTGATTACAGGGTGTCCAAAAAATGTTGGATGTCCTTGAAAGAGGTGGTTCTGGAGGTGATTTGAAACAACTTTTTCGGTAGCGAAAATGTTGTCCGAGGCTTCGTTGAGGAGATATTAACTGAAAACCCCGACCAATCAGAGCGCGAGTATGCTAACGGTGCGCCCGCTGATTGATTGGACTTTTCTGTTAATCAGCGATGGCCAAAACCCTAGACTCTCGTTTCCTTCTTTGGAAAATGTTCAACAGAAGAAACGAGACAAACATATTGGCAAACTTCAGATTTATTCAAAGTCTAGGGTTTTGCCCATCACTGCTGTCAACATTTTCGCTAAGGAAAAAGTTGTTTCAAATCACCTCCCGAACCACCCATTTCAAGGTGTTACAACATTTTTGAGACACCCTGTATAGTCATGAAATGAAAATGATCTTGTCACTCGCCATATGCAATCGAAAAAGTTTATTGAACTGATAACTTGAGAACCGCTATAGCCAACATGGCGATCTCCTTATCATATAAAATTGAAGTAGTCGTAGTTGTAAATGAAAACATAAAGAAGTGTTAACTCATTGTTGTAAATAAACAATTAGGCGATTTAATGTACGTCTGATACGCGTTTAGTGTGTTCGAAGAATTATAGCAACGGAAAAGCTTATGCCAATTGGTGGTAGGTTCGACCCATTAGATCTTTCAATAAAAACATATTTTCCACTAGTTGATTGTGATGCGTTTAAAAAACTTTCCCCTTATCGTTGTAAATCCATTGTTATCGATTTCTATAATCAAAAGAATTGTTTAAGGCGTATATATTTGAGCATGTTTCGAATTAAGATTTTTGGTATGTTAAAATTGTGACAGGTTGTTAACACGATTTATACACTGCACAAAGTAACAAATGTTTAACCTAACGATAAACAGTCCGTTTATTTTATAGCGAAAAAATGGTAAAATTATACGCACTGTCTATTTTATATAAACATCCTACATCTGCAACGACTATGAAGTCTGCCTATGATGTAGAATCATTTTCATTTTTTCAAAGAGCAAGTGTTAAAGAGTTTATGAGTTTTGTAAGCAAAACCATTGTTGAGAGGACTCAAATCAGCTCTAGGCAAAGTGTTAAGGAAGGAGGTAACTTTATTAAGGAACAGTATTTATTTTTATCCCTTTTCGCTATAACAATGAGATTTTCTTTGTGATTCTTCAACAGATTACATGTGTCACGTGTATGTAAGAGCTGATAACCTTGCTGCGGTTCTTATATCGGATCATGAGTACCCTAGGAGAGTAGCACATACGCTTATCACAAAGGTTATGGATGAATTTGCGGCCAAGTATCCAGCCTCGACATGGGAAACATTAAATGAAGTTACAACTGAATTTCCACAGCTTGTTGTATATTTAACTAAGTATCGAAATCCCAATGAAGCAGATGCTTTAACTAAAATGCAAAATGATTTAGATGAAACAAAAATCATTTTAGTAAGTACATATACAAAAGGTGATAGATGATAGTAATAGAGTTCCAATTTAAGTTATTAACTTATTTGGTTGTCTTATGCGATTTGTAGCACAATACTTTAGAGGCTGTTCTTCAAAGAGGAGAGAAGTTGGATGATCTAGTTTCAAAATCTGAAGGCCTCAGCATGCAATCAAAAGCATTTTACAAAACTGCACGAAAAACTAATTCCTGTTGCAGTTTGGCTCCTTAAAAGCTTTTCTCAATAAATTATACTGAGTATATATCAGTAAATGTTACTGTCAGTTTTATAATGGCAAATGCAAAGTTCAAAAAATTAGTATTATACATGTTTCGTTAAAACTAATGATGAAACAAATTCTTAGGTTCTGTCATGTGCAACATTAACCATTCAATGTACAGATTGCGCGAACGTAGAGCATATGATTGCACTTAAGTCATCAAACTACTGCCGGTCTCGTCCAATTGACTCCTACTATTGATTTGTAATGTACTTCGGTAAAAAAAGTGTTGCACAAGTAATGGAAAACAAATTCAGCTACGTCAACTTTGTACAAGAATCCATGAGTCAAAAGTAAATGATGAGATATAGAACATATACAGAACCACATTCCAATTTTATTTTGTTAAATTAATATAGATGGGCCAGAAACAAGGCACAATAAAGTTTATTAGGTTGATATTCAACTGAGACAGATTCGTCTGTACAAAGAGAGTTGTAAACACCTGGTTGGAATGACTAAACAAGTACAATTTTTAAATTTTCTTGGATGCTAAACTGAAACGTTTGTTCAAGTTCGTAACTGATTACTTTCATTTGTTCAATCTATGACATAGTATAGTAAGCAAATGAATACTATTTATAGGCTGTATCCTTCTTTTTTTGTATTGCATTTGAAACTTAAAAAGATAATAATTTTCTATCTACCATGTATAATCAGAATTTACTACTTTTACACTAACAATTGGAAAAGGTTGGTTATACTATTGTACTAAGTCAAGAAGGTGTATCTCAAAATAAACAGTTTTTATTGTAAAGGATGTCACAGTACCGATCAATTTTCTATATATCTGAAAAATTAAAGAACCATCGCGACATTGATTCACAATCTCATGAAAGAAACATTTGAGATATGCCTTTTTGAATTAGCATGGTAGTACAGTGTTATAGAGTAAAAATATTTGATTTGATAAATTTGTAAAATGCTATTAGTGATTTCTACGTAAACCAAAGTATTTATATAAATTATGCAAATTTTATAATTATCAATAACCCATGAATAACCTCAGTTTTTCCAAAAATAATCGGTGTTCTAGTTTTTAAAAACATGTATTCTAGCATGTAATACCATACTGGATGAAGTACATTAAACTACTTGTGATTTTAATGTATATGAACGAATATATCCTCGTGAACATAATTATATTTTTAATGTATGTTTTGTGTTATAAAGATGAAATATAATAACAAAATTATTAAATTTTCTATGTATGAATTTAATGTGACAATTCTTAAAACGAATTGGAATAATAAATGATTAAAGAAGTATTAAAGCGGGACACACACACTTAAATTATATTAATTTATTGTATCATAATATTGAGCGCAACAATTGTTTCCATTCGTTACAAGAATGCTCGGTTTATCTTCTAGATTTGTTATTCTTAATAAACTTCACTACATATACAGGGTGTCCCAAAAATGTTGGAATTCCTTGAAAGGGGTGGTTCGGGGGGTGATTTGAAACAACATTTTCCTTAGGGAAAATTTGGTACCAAAACTTAAATTGCGGAGGTAAATGACTTTTAGACAATCAGTAACATATTATAACAAAGCTGCAACAAAAAATTGTTTAAAGCCTGTGATAGTATAAATTTTATACTAAATAAAATATACAAATATTTTTAGCGGAGGCCCAGTATATTTTACAGAAATTCAAACTTTTCTTCAAATATACTGATTTTTACGTCGTAACGAGTAGTTTTTATTTTATTTAAAATTTAAAGTATGGATATTACTTACAGCATTATAACACAACTTTCAGTACTAGAACTGTACTAAGAATAATAAGGTACTGGTTTTAGTACTAGTGGCGCCATTGGTATTAAATAAAATATTCTTAAAAATGAACAATTTAGTACATTAATACTTGCGTTTATCATTTTATTTCAATTGAAGCTGTTTTTAAGGGAAATATGGTTACGTTACGTTTATTGCAAATAATGATTATTATTGGTTCTGTTTGAGGTTAATTCGCTATTAGTTGAGTACAGACCTAAGAATATAGGAACGAAATCATAAACGTATTCAACCTATCAAAATCTATTTTTATCGCTACCACGGTTGTATACGATCGTGATCATTATAAATTCGTTATGAACGCAAGTTTACTCAATATCGAACGAAATGCGTTATTACAAATTTCACGGTATTCAAGTGTAGCTACAAAACAAACGCCTGCTGAATACTGTTTTGAATTAGTTAGGTATACTAATTATAACGAATTACTTAATTACTTATTAACACATATTATAACGAATGAACAAAGTATCTTAAGACTATGATTTATTCACATGTTATTAAAGTCATTAAAATAAAGCTTTTGATTATTTTATTCCTAATTTTTTTTTCACTTTATGAAGCATAAATAAAATTAACGTTTGATTATGTTCTATTGAAATATATAAGAAAGTTGCGTTGCTACAAATTGTAGAAGGTATTCTAATAGTAAATGACAGAAAATTGCAATATCTTACCATTATGTTATTATTAATATTTTCCAGAAAACTAGATTATGAAAATTTTTTATGTACATTGTTACTAAAACGTATAGCAAGATCATCTGCATTTGCAATACGTGCGTTTAATGTGGAAGTGGCTCAAGTACAAGATCAAGTACACGATTATAAAATAGGACAAATGAGATTAAAATTTTGGGCGGATGGATTAAGTAATACGTACAAGGGAAGTCCTCCAAGAAGTCCTGTTTTTTTGGAATTACATAGGGTATGATTATTTCTTCTACAGTTTGACGAATTGATCGGTACAATAGTAATTAAAGATTGGTATGTTTGTAATGATTATTTATAGACTCTACAGAAGTGTTCCCTTTCCAAACATTATTTCAAACGCCTAATTGATGCTCGTCTAGAAAGACTTAACAACAGTCCAATTCAAAATATTAATGAAATAGAGAAATATGCAGAGTACAGTACTTCTTCCATTTATTACTTATTATTGGAGGCACATGGTATAACCAACATAAATGCAGATCATGTTGCAAGTCATATGGGCAAAGCACATGGAATAGTTAACTTAATTCGATCGATTCCTTATAATGCCAAAAAAAGAGTGAATATGTTACCACAAGATATTTTAATGAAGTATGGTGTTTCTACAGAAGCAGTGTTTCAGGGTGAACCAAGTAAGGATTTAAAAAATGTGATATTTGACATTGCTTCTTGTGGGAAATTGCATTTAGATGCGGTAAATATTTTTTTTTTTGAATGAAATTATAATGAATTTAAATATAACAAAAAAGATAAGAAAAAATAGCATTCTGTTTCTTACACATTAATTTAAATGTCTTTGTTGTTTATAGGCAATTTCTCTTAAAAGTAAAATGGAAAAAAATGCGGGTTTGATTTTTTTACCAATAGTTTGTTTGGAAAATTATTTAAATGAATTAAGGAAGTCAGACTTTAATGCTTTTGATACACGATTACAGAAAAGAAACAGTTTACTTCCTGTACGCTTGTATTGGAAAAAATTGATGTACTGACATTGGTATCTAAGTGTACTACTCCAGGATGTAATATGTAATATAAAACTAATAGAAAATTTTTAAATTAAACTTTACTCAAACATTTACATTTGTAATTACTGTGTAATAAGTTGTATATGTATCATTTTAACATCTGATTGATAAATAGAATTTCATATTTTAATTTAGCTGTAATTATATATTTTTTATAAATTAAATTATTTATGTTAGAATTGAATATTTCTTTAATGATACTATATGACCTATTTCTAAAGATTAAACAACATTTTTTAAAGTTTACATTTGATTTAAATAAGTTATTTCTATACATTGTGAAAATAACTTGCATAATTTTCACAATCCATTTCTGTAGAATTAAGAGATAAATCTCCAGTACTACATGGAATTGTCGGTATACTTGAACCCTGAACAGTAAATCCATGATAATTTTCCCTTTCTGATTCCGTAGTAGAAGATAAATTCAAATGAGTAGACGACAATAATTCGTTTTTAGATTTTTCCTTCTGGTTGTCAAAATCACATTGCGTATCCAAACTTATAAGACTAGTTTCATCCTCTGTTTTGCTTACATCAAAACTGTCATCCCCCAAGAAAGAAGGAAAATCAAATGTAGGAGATGGCGTAACACAATCTTCTATTGAAGTTGTTCTTAAATCGTTTTGTTGTGTGGAATTAATAATTGTGGTAGAACAAACCTGAAATAAATGATTGAAATTGACTATTGCAAATTTATTAATTTTAAACAATAACTTACTTGAGGAATAATTGGAGGTGGTAGCTGATAACTTTCAATATCTTCGCAGTCCAAATTAGTAGGCAATCTTTGACTGTGCGCAATCAACAAAGGAGTTCTTTCCAAGACTGTATTTACTTCTGACTCGATTTCCTCTTGAAATTGTAATATTTTTTCTTTTAAATTCAGTGTTTCATCCATTATTTCTGTAGTTTTTGCTTTCATTTCATCAAGGAGCGTTATGTCTTCACACATTAAGTGCAAACTCTGAGTAAATAGTTAATATCTATTACATGAAAGATAATCAATTGATTTAATATCAATAAACCAAAAAATTCAATATGTACCTCACATATCATTAAAGCAGATTCCCAAGTATTAGCTGGTACTTGTTCTCCAGACATGTAAGCATTGAAAGCTTTTTCATCCATATTCAATGATTCTGCTGTTAAATTTTCAATGAAAGATACAGCACAACACTGTAACATGACATATTGTTTGAATTATTATTTTCTATATTATTCACATAAGAAAAAGTATTCGAGATAAGTATTACAAGATTTACCAAATTTGTGAAGTAATATCCACCTTCCCCAGTCATCAATCTGCTTGCATTACAGAATCTAGTTATAAAGTTGATGTTGCTCTTAAGACGAGCAGGATTGGCTTTTAAGACAATGAAAATTAAAGCAGGGAGAAATTCATCTGCTGATGCAGGTCCACCAACGGATTGTTGCAACATTAGAAATATATTTCGACAACAATAAATAACACAAGAAAGCTTTTCTTGCGGAGCCTTTGCAGAATCCATGTTCAGTAAATCTGTAACGGATTAAACATTTAAATTGGATTAATTAGACAATATTTAAACTCAGATATTAAATGATTTATGCGTGAACCTGTTATGGAAGTATAGACAAGTTCCCTAACTTCAGAACTAGTTTCATGAATTCGACACTCCAAATTTTTTCCACTAACCCAACTCAATTGCCGGATTCTATAAAAACATTTTATTTTAATTTAGGACTAGGCAATATTTTAATTATCTTTTTATTTGTAAATAAAATTAACCTTTTCTGTATTGCCAAATCTTTTTCCTCATCAGTTGTAAAAGGAGGGCAAAAGAGAATTCTGTAAAGTAATGTCATTGCATATCTTTCTACATAATCCAATAATTTTTCTTTAATTTCTGACGATATATCTGAAATGAGACTCAAATAATAAATTAACTTATATGCATGCACAAAAATTGGTTCAAATTTTCAATTGAATTATTTAAATTTATGCTTTTGTTCTTACAATACCTGCATATTTGGGACTGTTTTCTAGACGCTTAGCAAATACTTGATAAAAGGTCTGTGTGATTTCTGAAAGGTCCTCTATCCTTTTTACATCCTTATTTTGGAGTATATCGATGATAAAAGAATGCATACATTTTCTGACATCTCTTTCCACTGGTGTCTTAGCGATTGCAGCTATTACTTCACGATTCTCTGCTTTAACTTTTTCCAGATCAGAGTTGTTTTTTGTTAGTTCATAAAGCAACTCTTGATATCCTTGCGCCTTTACAACTGGCTTGCGAAAAGATATATTTAATAACTTGTACTTCTTCTCCTGTTGTACTTTTTTCTCTTCATATTTCTGCTGAGCATTAATTGTACTCTTGTTAGAAGTATTGCTGAAATGTTAATGTTATCTATATTTTATCGGTAATTTTCAATACCAATAAGCACTATACATTGTTACTCCAAAACTTGAAATCTGTGAGTCGACAGAAAATATAAGCTAACACATATTATTTCAATTTATCCAACTTTTTTTATTTGTAATATCATATAATGTAATGCTAATGCTAGACTACTTATGTATTAAAACTATTGCAGATGTTGTGTAATCCATGACAGATGATTTTTCAACTAATTGATAGTAATAAATAAATTAAAACATGAATATGAAATGTTTTTGGAATTTATTTTCATTCAGCGTAGGTACTATAAAGTAATAATCTTTTTCTTCCAAAAATTTATGCGCTATATGAAGCATTAAATATTTCCCAAGTCTAGACAATTTTTATTAACTACTGTAAATTTATTAATAAACATACGCATCATGTTCCTCTTCATAAACATTAGAGCATCTTTGTGATCTTTGTTTTTGTAAATATTCGCGATGACATTTGCTGCAATAACCTTCCCATTCGGCGTTTCCATAAAATCCACAACCATTTTTGCATTTAAGATCGGCTTCATCAATTCTTAAGGAAGGTGTTTTTGTCGAGTACATTTCCACAATTGTTGTTTTATAACTCGGTAATTACTTCTTCCTTAAAATTTACATTTTATACACATGCTTGACATGAAGTTTGTGACAGTCGCATTTTGATGTATATAATTCTAAATGCAGATGTCATAATTGCAAAAACGCATGCGTAAGTTATTACCAATTAAATTAAACCGCTAAAACTACGTATGAAATGATTATTCGCAAAGAGAACATTTTGGAATAATTGTAATATAATGTGTTGCGGAACGCGTCGTGCAGTGATAGGGAATTTGCTGACGTGTAAGGTGCCCGTAGAGCGCTGAATAGAGATGGCGTGCAAAATCACTAACCGTTATTTATCACAGTGATCGCAAAATCACGATTACGATGGTGATTTAATTTCATTCACGAGGGTGATCGTGATTTAATTTCATACACAAGCGTGATCGTGGTTCTTTTATCTTGCTAGAATTGCGTGATCACAATTCTCGATCTTAATTAAATTACTTTTTATAAAATATTTCAATATAAAATATCCGCATATAATATCAATTTTAATTTCCTTTATTAAGTAAATTAGTAAATCATTTATTTTGTGTGATGGCTACTTCAGTCCCATGCGAAAGAATATTTTCTAAAGCAGAATTACTTTTAACGGAAAAAAGAAACGGATTGCAAGTAGAGAAATTATCTATGCCATTATTCTTGAACAGCAATACATAGTTACTTATTTGTTATTGTATATATTTTATTCCATTGTTATTTTGTTCTTTGTATTTTATTTATAGTATTCGTATTATGTTTTATGTATTAATTATATTGTTACATTTTGTAAAAGTCTAAAGACACTTACAACTAAACGAAGACTTGCAATTCATAATTATTGACTTATATTTATTACTCTTCACTATTCCTCATTAAAGCATTCTTTTATTTACTATTCTTTAGTTTACTTTATTTTATGCGGTGTAGGTAATTCGCATTCTTGTTTCGATGACGTTAATTACATACTTACGTAGAATATATGTAAAATATACAGGTTAGGGTGTTTTTCATTATGGTGCATTTGCATTTAGGCTGAAGATTCTAACAACGCGTGCAAGGAACGGTTATGTTCTTCATTAATCAGAAGCGATCACGAAAAATCACCGTGATTGGCAACGAACGTGATCGAATCACGAGTGATTCACAAGTAGCAGTTCTAGCCATTTCTAACGCTGAACCGCTCTGCCTGGAGAGGCGTGTAAAATAAAATTCAAAATACTTTTAGGAAAAAAGTAAAGACGTTTATTCAGTTGACTCGTTTGGTTTAAATCGTTTCGTAGTTCGTTACCAGAGGTTCGATTACGATTGAACTCTCTGGAAAATTCTTCGCTCGATCTGCTGCTTCTCTCCCTTCTCCGGAAGATTCCCGATCTTCCCTTCGGGTTGTCCTGGTTCAATCGGGGGTTGCGCCCTACTCCTTCTATCGGTAATCTTCATCGATCTCGGATCCACCCTCGAGTCGGGTGGAGGTGGGAGTCGCGCGGCCATGTTTATGCAGGGCTACATGTGAAAAGGGAAAGCGCGGAGGTCTAGAGAGAGAGAGAAAACGCGCCAGCGAGACACAGCAACCCTTAAGGACTGAGACCCAATACCGTTATATTTATAGGTTTTGGTATCATACCAGTACCTGTTTTGATGTATTGTGACATACCGATAATTGGTAAACCTTTATTTATACCGGTATTAAACGTTCAATACCGGTAATTTCATATATACTTTACCGGTATCTGACGTCCATACCGGTATATATACCGAAAAATATACCGGTATAATACCGGTAATACTATGAAGAATAAAGTACAGAATTTTAATTATTGAACTGATTCAAAAACCATTTTTTATTTATACTGGTCTTGCAGAAATAGGTTCAAACATTGGTTTCATTTTATGTATGCTGATGATATAGATATGGTTATATATCAAAATATGCTCTCAATGTTCCTTCTCTTATTATATGTTTAATTATGCTCTTTATTACTTTAAACTCTAATTCTATTCTTACTTTGACTCTATTAACTCTTTACTCTTTTATTCTTACTCTGACTCTACCCTGATCTACTCTGTAATCTGAATGTCTCTGTCATTAAATGACAAATTTTATCAGGATAAAAATGTGGAATTGCAAGTTTACACTGTGGTATGTATTCATCGTCACCATAAGTTTTTACCATATTATACCCTACATTATTACAAATAATTTATAAATAAATGGTTGAGTGAAACAACATTGCATGTGTGCATGCCCTATAATACCGGCGAAAATTTATTATGCTCTCACTGAAGCAGTTCCTCTGAAATATTTGAATATTGTAACATGCAACGTTGTTCCAGCCACCCATTTAAATGTAGAAATGCTTAAAGGGAAAAAATATCAATTTTATTCTCTGTTACGAGCCAGGGCGATAGCGACGCGCGTGTGAACCCTGCGAGTGGGTTGAATTCAAGAATCGAAGAAGATACGATTAGTCCTGTTTATTTCAATGGATCCAAAGATTGAGGATGGAGTAGAAATCGCAGACGACTCTGACGCGAAGTCAGATAGTTGCTGGGAATTGGTATCTCCCAATTAAGAGTAACCGTAGGATCGGTATCTCCCAGTAAAGGGTAACCGTTGGGAAGGTTAGGTGAAGAATAAGAAAGGACAGATTGGTATCTCCCAATTAAGGGTAACCGTAGGATCGGTATCTCCCGGTAAAGGGTAACCGTTGGGGAGGTTAGGTAAGGATTGAATCGTATCGTTGGAATATAATACGCGTCGTGGATAAAACCTCGCAACTATTAATTCTAAACAAATAATAACTCGAGCGGTAAAGTTATTATGTTGTGGGGTCGTTACACTGGTTAGGATTGCTTATTCCAATGGTGAAGGTTTAATAACGATTTAACAGACCTTTTAAGGTTAACAAATGATTATATATTCAAAACTGAATAATTCTAATAATATAATTGTACAGTGTCGTGTGTTCGCGGTTAGTGTATGAATTTAATTACCTAATTGTTGCACGGTGTTAACGCACTGGCGATGCGGGGGTCGAGAATGCTTCTATGCCGTAATAGATTTTGTACCGTCCTCGCGGATCTATATGGTTAATGTTGATCGAAAGGGATCTGAAGCCCGATCTCACTGAAGCGCAATTCTGAAGACAATCGACGTGACTTTACCAAGTAACTCTTTCGTATTAATCCCGCGAGTAACGAAAATCATGGATTTATATACCCCTAGATATTGGTGGGGATACGTCAGTGATTCCCATATATGGAAATTTGGCGGTTGAGATTTTCGTTACTCAGAGGTGAACATCTGTGGGGCTTTAGGGAAAGTTTAGATAAAGGGTTACCCACGCAACGCGAGTTAAAAGATGATTCAGAGAAAAGTATGGTACAGCTGCAGGGTGCACTTCGGTAAGACCAGACTCCACATTCCAAGGGGTAGATAAAATAAATAAACGCGAGCTTCGAAAAGAACGGGTGTGCATACGTAACATCTCCATTTACTCGAATAAGTAATATATCAGTTATACAATCATCGTGTAAGTTGTATCGGTGATACAATAAAATATACTTTAAAGATGAAAAGAGACGTTCGACGCTGACTTGTGTAGAGGGAACTGCTAAAACTTAGCAGCTATTTTGTATAGTTCTGGCATAGAATTTTTATTTTTTCTCCAAAATTCAAAAATGTTCTCCTTCGATTTTAAGCGTGGAAGTTGAGAAAATGTCTTTAAAATATCTTTTAAATTCATAACAGGCGAAAATGATCTTGAGTTTCTTTTTTCTCGTTCTAATTGCATCAGCATTTTTTCCACTTCATCTGTGTCAGAATCTTCATTCGCAATGGATGTAGTGTAATTTTCATCAATATTGATGCAACGTGGTTCTTTTCTTACAATATGTCCCCATAGATTAAGTAAGTAAAGTTGAGTTTTTTCACTTTCTTCAGGTGTCAATGTTATAACGAGAATCAAGAAATAACTCTGCTAGAAAAAGATCATTCTCAAAAAGCATATTTTGTCTTCTTGTCATTGCATTAATTAGATTTGTTGATAACTCAGTTTTGATTTTATCCGTTTGTAGTTTACAATTTATCCAAACACGATAAAAATCGCCGATACTTAAATGTTCTTCTTGCAAATGCTTTGTAGCAATACGAGCAGGCATTAAACTACATATTATAGATTCTATTGAACTCGAAATTTCTGTTGGCCAATATAATTGTTCATCAGACTCTACACAAAAAGATTTTAATTCTACCAAGCGTTGAAGCATATCTAGTGTAGAATGCCACAACGTAACACAATCTAGTATTGGCTTTCGTTGTTGCATAGCTTTCAGCAATCCTCTTACAGTTGGTGTACGCAATTTTCTACACACTTGCCGTGCCTTGTCAATAATATTTGTAACTGATGTTTCTTTTAGAGCATCGTTAACAGCTAACTATAGAGTGTGAGCAGCACATCTTATACATCTGACAATATATTTATTATCCACGTCTATGTGCTGAGTTATGTTTACTGTTTCTGCTAGTGAAGTAGTATTAACGATGTATTTGAAATATAAGGACGAATCATTAGTTTCATCCCACGTTACATCTAATATATTAGTAGTTTCATCATCTATTTCATTATAATTAACGTCCTGATCAATTTTCAGCATATGAATCAGTTTTATCATGTTTGCACCATTATCTGTAGTTACAGAAAAAATATCGTTCACACTGATATTATATTCATGGCATGTTTAAAACTACATTGTTTAATGTTACAGCATCATGGCTACCGAATAATTCTTTTACTGCTAATGTTCGCAGAACAATGTTGAGATCTTCGTCAAGGAATTGTACGTTGATTTCTAAAAATGAGCGATCCATGCATGTCGCAGCATCTATTTTTAAACTTATAAGTTTTTCATTTATCTCTCCGCGTATTTTTTCGCGTAACTGATTTGCCTTTATTGAAACTGATTTTCGAATAGCATGTGAATTAATGGCGTGCTTTGTGTTTGATTCCAGTGGGATTATACCAATAATATTTCAAAAAGCATTATCATCCATTAAGGAAAATGGTCTATCATGAAATGTGACTAATTTGACACACTCTTCCGTTAATTTCTCTATTTTACTCCTTTTCTTGTCGGTATTATCAGACTCTTCAATTCTTCTTTTTCCAAATACTTTCTCCATCTGAACTTTTGTAGATTCATCTGGATGAGTATTACTCAAATGCATTTCCAAATTTGTTCCGTGCTTACCTTTTACAATATGCGCACAATTATTAATAATACATACAAATGTATTATTTGACGCATGGTGTTGAAAATATTTGTATACGGGATTTGTTGTTTCTCTTCCCATATTAACGAACACAAATTCAACTTAATAACGTAACTGCGTAATGTGTTGCACTGTCGACGGTAAATTTGAATTTGTCTCTTACGCTAGAATCACGAAAACTCATCGTCCTCAAGGACTCGAAAGTGGTGAAAAAATTTTCGTGTAGAAGTGGTAGCATGAGTGTATAAATATGAATGCGAGTGTAAGGTACGATTACACAGGAACACGTCTGCGTGTATATCGGAAGTATAAACAAGGTGTTTGGGGGCTTACAATACTTTTTTTTCCCTTACATATTTAACGTCGCATCAACCTTTGGTTATTAGCGATCTTACAATACTGTACAGCATCTAAACTGGTGAATATCAATACCTGTATTATACCGGTATCATATCGAAATACGTCTATACCGGCATAACGTCGTTCAATAACATTATACCGGTATTCGTAGCATTCGGTTTCTCTTAGGGTAATAGAATAACTACCTAAAAATACCGGTATTTTATCGGTATTTGTAATACCGATTCCATCTATGCTTAAGGAAATTTATTACCCTCTTGAAGAAGTCGCCGGAAACGCGAACCGAGGTACAGCGCGAGTTTGTTATTTTTAAGGATTTTACGAGCTGGAACAAAAGCTAACTCGACTCAAATTCTGAAGAAATGCATTCCAACGGAAACGGCGATTCGACACGGCCTATAATGAATCTATTAAGTATTTTCAGCGAACGTTCCCTTTTCTCTTATGACTTTCGACTTTCCCACGCTTGATCACCCACGTTGAATGTTTTAACAATGTACGTGGCGGTTCGTTGATTCAATGCGTTAATCCATTTGAATTCCGCTCCTAATTTGAATATAAATATATACTACATGCGGTAGTGTTTAAGCTGTTCCGCGTTGTGGCGCTACATGCCATGAAACTAAGTTCACGTGATAGCGTAACAAGTCCATCGAACATACATCGAAATAAACAAAATTTAAAAATATAAATAATTTTTTAAAATAATCAATTCGTTAGAGATAGTACGCTAACGTCTGTCAATAATGTTTTTTTATAACAAGAAAAAGGCAATTTCATCGGAATAAAGAATTTATTTTGAAACAGTCACAAAGCAGTTTTAGAGTACTCTGTGAAATAGTGAAAGTTTTGGCATTGTTACATTTTAGTAATAACAGTCTACGAAATCTACACGATACAAATAAATGAATTAAATTGGATTTATTTTTATTATTCAACTTTAGAAATGAAAGGGAAAAAATAAATTCTTTCCGTAACACATTTCATAATAACATTTGACTATATGTAAAAAATTCAGTTTCACTTTATTTATTATAGTTAAATCAGACTTGGCCGTGTACACTTTTCGTATACACAGTATTTTTCATTTATCTATTCTTTGGATTTACAAATTACGTATATGAAGATAATAACATTTTCTGATACATCATTGGTTGATGTTATAACTAGTGACTTTCTTATAGTGCACAAATCGAAAGACACTAGTGACCAGTGAATGTGAATGTACTACAGCTCATAGCAACTTTCGCCCAGTAGGTAACAAACCAGTGATGGGCAAAACCCTAGACTTCGAAAAGGAGGAGGTTACTCAATTCGACATGAATATATATAATATATATTTTTCTGTTTATGTATGTTACTCGATTACGTCCAGACGGCTTGACCAATCGGGATGTAACCTCTTGCATCTTGTAGAGCATGTCTCGGGGGTGGTTCCATTGTCAACAAATTTTGGAATTTCTCACTTTTTACCCGTTTTTTTTTTCAAATAACTGAAAATTTTTGTATTGCTTCTTATTCCAAAACGAATTGACCAATCGGATTGAATCTTTTTGCATCTGGTAGGGCTTCGTTGCCTCTTAAAAGCTTAAAAAGACATTTGACCTACTTCCATTTTTTACCGCTTTATTGCACTTTTTATGGAAAAGTGTACTATTTCATGTATGTTCGGCTTGAATTCGATGAAATCGATGAAATCCTTTACATTTTGCTTCCGGACTCGTTTTCAAGGTGATCACTGCAAAAATGATTTTTCTTTTTGTTTATAACTATTGTTATTGCAAAATCCCTATTTTTTTCATTGTTTATAACTATTGTTATTTTCATATTGTTTATAACTATTGTTACTTTCATATTGTTTATAACTATTGTTATTTTCATATTGTTTATAACTATTGTTATTTTCATATTGTTTATAACTATTGTTATTGCAAAATTCCTATTTTTTTTCTTGGTTCATTAATTAATTCCGATTCCGGTCCCGATTAATTCCATATTGGTATAACCTTCCAGCATTCATGTCCAAATAAATTCAGTAGGTAACAAACTAATTCTTAGATTCATGTCCAAATAAATTCAGTAGGTAACAAACTAATTCTTAGATTCATGTCCCCGAGAATTCAGTAGGTAACAAGTTAAGTTTTAGATTCGTGTCCATGCCAATTCAGTAGGTAAAAAGCTAATTTTTAAATTCATGTCCATGTAAATTCAGTAGGAAACAAACAAATTCAGTAGGTAACAAGTCAATTTTCAGATTCACGTACACGTAAATTCACTAGGTAACAAACTAATTTTTAGATTCATGTCGATACAAATTTAGTAGGTAACAAACTGTTCTTTAGATTCATATCTATGTTAACTTGGTCGGTAACAAACTTTCTTTCTGATTCAGGTCCATGATAAATGATTCCAATTACCAAGGAGCGTTATGTCTTCATACATTAAGTGCACACCACGAGTAAATATTATAGTTAACATCTATTACATGATATTCAATTTATTTAAAATAAATAGGAGAAGTGGGGTAATTTGACGTTGCCCATACATTATTTAAATTTTTCGAGTGTGAACTAAAAAAATGGAACGAAATCATTGTTTAAAGTAAACCAAAAAATTCAGTATATACTTGACATGTTTACATGTCCCCAAATATCATTATACCACCAATAGACTGGGGATCTTTACGTAAAATAAAGTCTTCTCAAAAATGAAATCTAAACAAAAATGAAATCTAAATAGGAATTTATTATACTCTGCAAATGTTATAATAGAAACTTTACTTTGTAGTTTCTTGCACATTCAAGTTTCCTATAAATGCATACAAATCCGCAGTCTAATAATCGATATTATTTCTGAATAGAGTTATCAACACGTGTCACGGTTTTCATTAATCGTAACGAAGGAAATCTTATAGCAGCCGTTCGAAACTTTCTTTCTCTTTTAAAAGACAAACTCTTTTATCGCAGATAACACCGTGAAATTAATAAGCCGAGGACACCACAGATCCAACGGTCGTTGGTAATCTCCTGTTCTGACTATGTTCCTTTCTCTAGATTTCCCACTTGCAGAAAATAATCTTACCTTTGGAATATCCAAGAACACCTACCGCCTTTGAAAATCGAGGTTCAGGATTTTCAATCATCCAACGGAAATAGCGTCTAGATCGGAGATGAGATTTCCTATGAATCCAGCGTGAGCAGTTGCTGTTTTAAACTAGTCGTTCCTCTGGTATTTTTTAAATCAGAGGCATTTTTTTCCCTTCTGGTCTCGAGTACCGGAGCTCTTCGTGGCGTTGAACGCTGCTAATTAGAAGGGTTCCCCTCTTCCACTTTGAATTCTCTCCTCCATTCTCGACAGTCTCGAAATTTCAATTCTTGCATGTTTCGTATGCAACTCTCAGCATGTCGATGTCGGTACAAATGTTGAATTTTTCGAGAATGGAAGTAGATACAGAGAATCCTGTCTAAGAGGCGTATGTATGTTCTCGTTCGGTCATCTGTAGTTACTGTTCATTTGTTAATACAGTAGAACTCCATTTATAATATTTATTTGGGAGTCTAAACGAAAAATAAGGCGTGCAGATTCGAATCGACGATCCTCGGATCCACAGTCGACAGCTTTACCTACGCGACCAATCCCGTTTCCTACGTTTTCGTGTTGTCATTTCACTCCTTATTCCTGGGTATTCTTGTTACCACCAGTAGGTAACAAGATTTAACTGCTTCACACTCTCCACGCCCAACAGTCGGAGCTAATAACGATTTAAGTTGTTCATGCGACGTTAAATCTACACACAAAAAGAAAAGATTGACGAATAGTCCGAGAGGCGCGACAGAAATGGATGACTCATTTCATTACACAAATGAACCTGTTTTCCGAAGATGGTATGTCTCCCTAGTTCAGAAATGCTTGGTCTGGCATGAATTCAGTGGTGCAACGCTTCACTATGGTGTATTATAATAACCCCATAAAAAATTTCAAAAAAGTAAAAATATTACGCCAAGTACATGAAAAAGTGGAGGACTCAAGGAGTTATCATAGAAAAATAAAAGATCCCCATAAAAAAGTACAAGAAAGTAGAAAAAGATGTGAAATCAAAATGAGCTGCCAGTACATGAAAGTCCTTTCCAATAAAGTGCAAAGGCGACACTGTGTAACACAATGTAAAATTCGGTGGTTTCCAACTATGCGCAGCTAAAATGCTGTGTTCAACAGTGCGGACGTTCAGATCCTAATGACAATTCATGTAAAGTGGCTGCTCCACACTTTAGCGGTGACATGAAGAAGCTAAACAGCGTATCATCCACAAACTGAGGCTGTTTAAAAATTTGCCTTGATGTCTTGATTTGCCTTCTCGGATCATCAAGACCCATACTTCCTCTCTCGCAGGCTTTTACATAATTTGTCAATTTAAAACTCTTACGATATGAGTACATTTCCATTGTATTCCGTTTTAAATTATTTCTACGGTCATTCATCGACACCGATACCTTTCCTCTCACAAGCTTTCAGATAATTTGTTAGTTTAAAACTCTGACAATATAAGTACACTTTCATTATTTTGCGTTTTTAAATAATTCTTATTCATCGACACGACCTTGCCTGGTCCACTATTTATAACACACAATTTATTGTATTAGAACACTTATTCTTATTTGCACAAAATGAACATTTACTGAAATTTGTATTATGAACTGCACACTCAAATACCAAATTTATATATATCTATCCACAACGACAAGGTAGGTATTTGATCACTTATAACCATATACTTCCCAATACAATATCACTACACGTAGCCTTTAAAATAATTATTCAATTTGCGGCGTCCAAATGTCACGAACACAAACTGACAGGTTATACAGGTTAGAAATGACAACTGTCACAAATACAAACTGACAGATTATACAGGTTAGAGATGAACGAGCGGCGTGAGCGGCAGCCATATTACAATTTCGGCCGACGAGCCCTGCCGACTGATTCCGAGAGTCGACGAATCGACGAACAGCTTTAGCTCCTATTGGCTAAGTGTTGACGAAGAATCGACTGGAAAAGTATAAGACGGTAATATTTTTGGATGTATCGTGATATGATATTACGATACCTCAGTTGTACGTGGACCGGTTTTATTGATTTTGGTTTTATTCGAAAGCTTATATGCGATTTACATAAAAAAAATGTATTTAAATTTAGAAAATATTGCAGGCGTGATGAGATATCAATGAAAGAAGTTTCCAGTTAGGTTAGACTTAAAATGGACCATCTCTCCTGTAAAAGATAAGCGGTAGCGCCACGTTATATAGGGTGGCTGTATAATTTTTCATAAACTTGGCGTGGAGACGGTACCGCGCCTCTAGATTTGATTTTTGGCCAAAATCAGTACTACTGAAATTTTTAGTATGTATTGTTGACATACCAAATTGCATAAAAAAGTTGGTCTGGTGAATTGTAAGCAGTGCTGCATGGGTCTGGCAGTCGAAAAACCTTGTCGGAAAAACGAAGTAGTTCATTAAAACATCTAATAAAACTATCAAGTAACTAATGTCATTATTTCTGAAACTTTTTGTATAAACAATATGTAATGCATAGCGTTAAAAAAATTTGGTCTGGCAAAGTTTGAGTGGTGTTAAATCGGTCTGGCAGCCGTTTAAAAGAACGAACACACATGCATTACCGGCGTTTAGATCTCGATAATCTAATAAAACTATCAAGTAGTAATTATTTTTAAACATTGTATACATTAATTATGTACAAAATATTGCTGTGATGATTTTTATTTCATACAATTATTATTATTATTTAACTTCAGTAAGTCATGAAATTGCACGGCGCACATATGTGTTCGCTCTTTTAAACGGCTGCCAGACCGATTTATCACCACTCAAAGTTTGCCAGACCAAATTTTTTTAACCCTATGTATTACATATTGTTTATAGAAAAAGTTTCAGCAATAATTATTTCAGTCAAACTACTTCGTTTTTCCGAGAAGGTTTTTCGACTGCCCGACCCATTTAGCACCGCTTACAATCTGCCAGACCAACTTTTTTATGCAATTTGGTATGTCAACAATACATTCTAAAAATTGTAGTAATAATGATTTCAGTCAAAGATACTGTTATTTCTTACATGTTTACGACATTCTAGCGGAGCGATGCACCGTTTGTGCACTGCCAGCCTTGGATTATTTTTATTCTTTAGTGGAAAGCAGTCAAATAGCAAAAGGATATTTGTAATGAAATTGGCCGAAGTCTTATGTCACGGGCTCCCGGGCTAGAACATGCAGCGTTCGAAATGTTTCGCGGTCGATTAAAAATTCCGATCTCAGAATCAATTTCATCAACTTGCAAAATTCCTGCAAGATTTCTATCAAACTGGGTCTCGGTGCATGTTCGTGGTGCGGATTGATAATACCCTTTACGTCGCTATTGCCTCTATAAAGAGATGAGCTTAACCGTTCGTGTACAGTTGCGAGATATACTGGCCCGTGGGTACCTGCATTGTGTTTCTCGACGGTTACACTTACATGTACATATAAGTACCTAACAGCTGCGCAGTGTTGGTGGCACCGCTGTGCTGATTTCTCAAGGGATAGGACGGGGAACTGAGACCCGTACGTAATGTCAATCCAATTCACATCCCCTTAATGTCTGGTGCTCGGAAACAGACTGAGTAGGAGTTCACTGGGATCCTTTAATGCGACAGAACTGGTTTCATCCTACTTTTCTCAGTTTTCTTTTTTTATTTCTCATTGTATAATATATTCAAACATACCACGCGGGAGAGACATAATCGACTCCGGTTTCTGAATACGAACCAGCAATTCGTGTGTACAAGTGGATCCTCTCTAAAAGGCGGGAGATAAGGCTCTCTAAGCTCGCGGTGAAAAATATTTGAACTTATTAGAAATTAACTTCGCGTTAACACATATGGGTGACAGTACTTTTTGACCGACTTCGAAAAGGAGGAGGTTACTCCCCTAGTAGCACAAAATATTGGATACATATTCATCCAATATTAAAAAGAGATTGAATCTCATTTTAATATTTAAATATACATATGATATTTATTCTAGATTTAGAAAAAAATATTTTTTTTTAAATATAAAATAAATATCTATTCAATATGTAGAACAGAATATTTTTTCACGAATATAAAATACATATTCATTTGATATTCACAACAGAATATTTCTTTATGTATATAAAATACATATTCATTTGATATTCACAACAGAATATTTTGT
>NW_026533107.1:76080-95878 GCF_026283585.1 Hylaeus volcanicus | reverse complement strand
AACAGAATATTTTTTCCCGAATATAAAATACATATTCATTTGATATTGGCTACAGAATATTTTTTCCCGTATATAAAACACATATTTATTTGATATTTGCAACAAAATATTTGTTTTTTAATATAAAACAAATATCTATTCGATATGTAGAACAGAATATCTTTTTCCGTAGATAAAGCACATATTCATCTAATATTCGCAACTGAATATATGTTTGCACATGTAAAATAAATGTTTGTTCAATATTAAGAATACAATATTTTTTGTACATTTGAGATGTGATATGTACACTTAATATTCGAAACTATATATGTTTTTCCATACATTGGATAGATCTTTATGTAATATTCTGGAAAAACAGTTTTTCTTATATATGAAATGTATATTTGCTTAATGTTTGGAAAGGATATGATTTTTAAAAATGAATTCATATATGCCGATAAATACATCTTTTTCTTTAATGTTCAAGAACTTAGACGAATACAGCGATCGATTGAAATACTTTTCCAAGCTTCTTTCTATCACATCGTATAAGTCATTTAAATTTGAAGGAATTTTTGTTTTAATTTCTTTATTCACGTCGTTCCAAAGGTGCTCTATCGGATTCAAATCCGGCGACTGAGCAGGCCAACCATGACTCCTTTTTGTTCCTCCAAGAACCGAGCCTTTCGCGACGTGTGTTTTGTATCGTCATCAGCCTGAATCCGTCTGATCCGAAGTGATTAAACTTAGACTGGTCAGTAAAAATTCCTTTCGCCCATTTTTCTCTTGTCCAGAGAAGATGCTCTTTAGGAAACACTAGTCTTGCCTTACGGTTCTTTTGATTAAGAAATTGTTTTTTACAGGCGATGCGTCCTCTTAGTTCAAATTCATTCAGACGGCGTGTGAACACTAATTTTTGTGTCCATTTGTGTGGAAATTTCACGATGAATATCAACCGCAGTCTTAAATTGGTTCGCTTCTGAAAGACGGTGTATCGTTCGATCCAATCGTGGTGTTGTTTTTCGTGGTCTTTCATTGCGTATTTTATTCTAACTGCACTTTACACATGGTATTATTACTTGTACTTTATAATCACACGAACTTACCAAATTATGCGTCAAAAATAAGAGACTCAGTTTTCCCTATTTAGCTGCTCGCCAAGAATGTTCTTATATCAAGTCTACAATTTTTTTTGTATTAATTAAACGGAATTAGTAATTAAAACTATACAGCATTGTAAATCTTAGGAAATGTACTTTTGAAGTATGGAAAGACTAAAGGTGAAATACCAATCAGGACTGCAGAACAGCGTCTTATGAGTCACTATATAAGCCTAAAATATAAATCATTTGAACGAAGACATCCATAGGTAAGTGAGATAGCAGGTTGCGTTGTAGTAGGTAAGTCGTGAGATCGAATCCCACCGGAAGTACCAAAAATTAAAAGAACTAGTTCATCGTTTTCATCGAATCCAATCACCAGAAATAAGTATATAATGTTATTGGAGTTTAACTTAAGAAGAAAAGGAATAAATAAACAAGAAAGGTTTCTCTGAAAATAAACAAAGTTTTGTCATATATTTACATTCACTTAACCTAATAAATTTTATTACAATTATTTACATTCCTGAAAATAAACAAAGAAACTACATTCAATGTTTATTCTTTATCCTATTCTAAATCTAACAATCTTTTTTTACACCGTTTAATTATCTTTCTGGTTTTAACTAGCCTCTCGCATTACGCAATCTCTCTTCTCTCTTCTCCTCGCCGACTCGCGTGTGAGCGCTGGAGCGATCAAAAGTTAATTTTGAGGAAGTGGACTTCCTTACATCCCCCCTCCTCGGGGAGAAAATTCGTTCTACGATTTCATATCACCATATCTTCATTGTGGGTATGTTTTGGCACCGGAATCATTTTTGTGATGTGAAATAGATTGGATTCCTTTTTTCTATGTCCCGTGTCGATTCTATATACCGAGTTCGATATCTTCTCCTCAATCTTGTATGGACCGATCCTTATTTCATCCAATTTTTTTCTATTTAGACGGTTTCCATTTTCTATGTATACTAAATCACTCACTTCAAAGTTGTACTCTTTTCTGTGTTCATGAAACAATTTCTTGTTATAATTGTGGTATTTTATACTATTCTGTAGTGCAATTTTTCTATCTCTTTCTAAATTATTGCGCGTTTTTCCTGATTTTAATTCTTCAAGTATTATTGAATTATCTGTGCCTTTCAATAGGTATTCTGGGCTGAATTTAGTTACAGTGTGTGTTGTTTTATTATATTCATCTATACATTTATGTGCAATTGTTGTCCATGCAACCTTCTTCTTCTGTTCGTTTAGTTTACACCTTATTTTATTCACTAGTATTTGGTTTAATCATTCGTTTAATCCGTTTGAGAAAGATGCATTTGTAGCAGTGAATATAAGTGGAATATTTTTTTCTTCCAGAAAATTTTTATACTCTTTTGAATTTATACCTGGGTATTGATCCGTCAAAATTTTTTCTATATTTCCCTGGTTCAGTACTTCGCTCGTTAGCTTCATGAAGTCTGTAGCCATCTGTGTTTTTGAGGTTAATATAAAAGCATATCTTGAGAAATGATCCACTAATAGGTGTAGGTATCTTTTCGTGGATCTGGTTCCACCAAATCCACCTACTGTATCGATTGACACTATTTCGAATGGCTTATTTGCAGGGCCCAGTTGTGACAGTAGACCGTATTTATTTTTTATTCTTGTCTTATTTTTTATGCATACTTCGCAGGTTTTGCATAAGTTTTTCAGATTTTCCAGGAAGTTTTCCGACATGTAATGTGGTGATAGCATGGACATCATTTGATTTATGCCGATATGACCCATGCTTATGTGTATTTCTTTTATTAGGTTTTTACTGAATTCCTCGGTCAGAATTATTTTTTCTTTCTGTCTTATTTTCTTAAAGAATATACCTTTTTTTTTGTATAAGATTTTTATCTGTATTTCTGATATTATTATTTTTATTTTTATCTGTTATAATATTTTGTAGACTTTATAAGATTTACTGTTTTTAACAAATCTTCTTAGTTGTTCTCTTGTTCCAAAACTGCGTTTCTGCTAAGACAGTCTGCTTCCAGATTAAATTTTCCAGGATTATATTTTATTTCCATATCAAATTGTGATAAGTAAAAGGTTAGATCATCTAACTCTTCGTCTGGTCTTGCTTTTATGTTGAAATTTTCTAATGGCTTATGGTCTGTGAATACTTTAAATGGTCTTCTCATTAACCAGTGTTGCCAGTAGAGCACTGCTTCTTTGACTGCTAGTGTTTCTAGGTAAATAGCCTTTTTTTTTCTTTTGTGCTTCATTTAGCTTTCTCGAGAAGTACGCAATTGGTTTTTCTTTTCCATTTTCATCTGGTTGTGGTTGCTTTATTATAGCTCCCAGTCCTAACAGACTACCGTCTGTATAGATGTGAATTGGTAGTTCTGGATCATATATTGATAACACTGGTTTTGTGCATAAGAAAATTTTCAGATAATCAAACGTTTTTTAGCATTCTTCTGTCCATTCAAATTTTTGATTTTTTCTTAGCAGTTTGTGTAATGGTTCTAGGATAATGGCACTTTTCGGTATATACTCATTATAGAAGTTTATTTTACCTAGAAGTTGTCGAATGTTTTTCTGACTTTTTGGCGTTGGAAAATTTTTTTATAGCTATCAAATTATCTTTCACTGGGGTGACTGAATTGTAACTAATTACATGTCCTAAGTATGTGACTGATTTCATAGCAAATTGACATTTTGTAAGTTTTAGTCTGAAGCCTTCTGTTTTTATTGCTTTCAGTAATTTTTCAAGATGCGTTATGTGCTCTTCAAATGTTTTGGAGAATATTAAGATATCATCCATGTAATTTTTAGTGAAGTCTGATAGTCCATGTTTTCTAATAATATCACTCAATATTCTTTGGAATATCGCTGGGGATGTTTTCAGACCAAAGGGTAAACAGGTCCATTGAAAATGACCCTCTTGTGTGATAAAGCCTGTTTTTTTCTATCTTTAATCCTTAAGAGTATTGACCAAAATGCCGAGTTAATATCTAGTTTTGAGAAAAACTTACAGTTTCGTGTTTTGACCAAAAGATCTTCTATCCATGGAAACGGTTGTGGTTCAGGCACTACTATTTTATTGAGATCTCTAAAATCTATACATAATCGGCATTTTTTGTTTTCATCTTTCTTGAAGGCCAATGTGACCGGAGCTGCAAAGGGACTATATGACTCTTCAATTAGGTTTCTTTGGAGAAGTTTTGCGATCTGTTGTTCAATTTCTCGTTTGTCTTCTACAGTGCATCTATACGGCCTTTTGCTGCAGTATTTATCTATTTGTAAATCAATCCTTGCTTCGTAGACCTTTACTGTTCCAATATCAAATTTTTCTTTTGCAAATATCGTTGAATATTCGTTTATCAGAGTTTTTATTTTCATCTTCTTTTCTTCGCCTAAATCATTTGTTGTGGCTTCAAAATTATTTCTTTGAATATCTTCATTGAAATTTATTTTTAAATCCAATTTTTGATTTTCCTTTACATGTGAAATATTTATTTTATCTGCCTTAACCATGGTATTGGGAATTATTCACTTTTCTTTTTTATAATTAACATTTAAGTTATTTTGCGTAATTTCAAGTTTATCATCTTGGGTTAGTTTAAATTTCTTGATGCAATCAAGACCAATCAGAAAGTCATAATTGAAATTAGCATTATCTATAATACATACATTGATTTCTTTTTCAATATCCATAATCTTGACTTTTAGTGTGATGATTCCACTGGTTTTATTTACACCATTAATCGTTTTCAAATTTATTTTACTTTTATCACTATGCTTATTTGTTTTTAGATTTAGTAGTCTTGAATTTATTAAAGATATAGTTGACCCTAAATCATAAATTCCTTGGACATCTAGTAAATTATTTAAAGTTACCCTTGATTGAGATTAATGGTGTACTTTCTAGTTTTTTTGATTTTCAAATTTTTCAATATCTAACTGTGAGGTGTTTTCTAACCTCTTTCCTTCTCCATTAAACCAGCATTTATCCTCTGAGTGAAGTCTGTTTCCTTTACCTTTATCTTTGCATATCTTGCATGGCATTTTTCTTTGATTATCATCTTTGAAATTTTTTGTGTTTGTAACCCTTTTGCGTACTAAATGTTCAAGTTTGCCTATTTCATTGCATAATTCTTCTGTTGCTTGCACAGTTTCCCTGTCTATTTTATCAGCAATCAAATTTGGTAATCCAACAGCTATTAGATCAATTAGTGTACCAGTGTCAATTGTCTTCCTAACTTCTAATAATAATTTCTCTTTTTTTATTGCATAATCTACCAAATTTCGTGATTGATACCTAAATGATAAAGCATACCTTATTAGAGACCATCCTTTATTAGCAAAAGTTTCACAAAATATTTTTCCCAATTGATCCCATTCTGAATTTATGGATAATTTTAGAAGCTTACAACTATACCAATCTAGATATGGTTTGTCAAGGAAAAATTTTAATGTTTCAATTCTTTTCTTATCTTGCTTAATCTCAAATCTCTCACATTCTTTCTCAAATTCACTTACCACTGGTTAGCATTTGTAGTTTTGTTGCTGAACTTTTCAATCATGAACTCTTTGGTTATTGTTATTAAACTCTTTTCTTCAGACTTTTGTGTGTTCTCAATTAACTTTTCCAATAGTTTTATCATTGATTCATCTTTTCCTATTGCTTCTTCCTTTATCTCATCTATTTCTTCTAGGAATAAATCATTAAATTGTAAATTATTATCCTCATCAAAGTAAACATCCTTCATCTCCTTTGTTAGAGTGATCCATATTTTCCTTGATTGGTGCCTTTTTTTTAGGCTATTTTTAACTTTTGTAAAAGTTGCTGTTGCTGCAATCAATGTATGATTTTTAGCGATTTGGTCTTCTACTGCTAGGTTGAACTTTCTATTATCAGGTGTGCTGATTGAGGTTATAATTATCATATTTGACTTCCCATCTGCAGTTGCCACATTTTTAAATTCAAATTGTAATTTGTCCATTTTTCTCATAAACGGGAATGTAGTTTTATAATGTTGTTGGAGTTTAACTTAAGAAGAAAGGAATAAATAAACAAGAGAGGTTTCTCTGAAAATAAACAAAGTTTTGTCATATATTTACATTCACTTAACCTAATAAATTTTATTACAATTATTTACATTCCTGAAAATAAACAAATAAACTACATTCAATGTTTATTCTTTATCCTATTCTAAATCTAACAATCTTTTTTTACACCGTTTAATTATCTTTCTGGTTTTAACTAGCCTCTCGCATTACGCAGTCTCTCTTCTCTCTTCTCCTCGCCGACTAGCGTGTGAGCGCGGATCAAATATTAATTTTGAGGAAGTGGACTTCCTTACAAGTATACGAAAGTAAGATCTACCAACAAATAAAACAAAACATAAAGTTTATTTAAATTTTTTTTTAAATCTCAATTTTCAAAATTTATTCAATATTGTCCGAATATTCAATACACATCTTCTAAACATAAATTTCACATTATCCGAATATCTTTTAAACGTTTCTTTTATATTCCATGAATATTTTAGTTTATATTTCCAAATATGTATGTAATATTGAACTCACATCTCTTACATCTTGTTTCTATATTCTCTGAATGTGTTTTAAATATTTCATATACATCCTACGCACATTTAATTCATGTTCATTTAATATTTGTTTTATATTTGGTGTATATGTATACAATATTCAGACAAATATTTTTTTCATCTTAAACAATGTGGCTAAAAAAATATTTTTTTAATGTTTGAAAAAAATATTTAACCAATGTTTTTGTGCTACTAGGGTCAATTCGACACGTATATTTTTTATTCACTGAAGAATTAAAATGATTAATTCAGAAAGTCAAGCATCAAAGGAAATGAATTTAAACGAAACTCGTGAATTTTTATTAACTTACAAAAATAAATATCCTGATGGATGCTTCATTACGTAGTCTCCAATAGTCTAAATAATGTTAAACGCTAGAAGAAATTTGCAAGAAGCACGGCCATCAACGTGTTAATTTGGTAATCGGTTGACGAAACTGTGCACAGGATGTTAATTAACCCTGTATGGGCCGAATTCCTTTTTTAAATATAAAAAAATGTATGGAATGGAAAATGATCAATTATAAACCTACATATATATATATGCATATGAAAACAAAAATTTCCAGTTTAAATAATTTTGTTACAATAAATTCACTTTGTGACTTTTAGGTAAAGGCTTACGATGTTCGCACTTCTGTGTATAAATGAAGGATGATTGTAGTGATGTAAGAGTGCATGCAGCGAGAATGGAAAGACGGGAGAATGTAAGAATGTGTGTGTGAGACGGTTAGGTGAAAACATAAGATGCGCGACGGGGGCATCGAGGCAAGAATCGAGAGACGAGAGTCAGTCGATCGCGAGCATCCAAAAGTACCATAATTCTTTAATTAAATATTATTTCGTTTTCGTTCAATAGTGTCTTTATTCACCTCCCCCTCATCCTCACTAAAAATAGAATCTCACATTTGGGGGCTCGTCCGGGATAGAGGATCGAGCGGTAACGGTAAAGCAGATATTGAACAATTAAAAGTAAAAAGTTGTGTGCGATATAGTGCACGATACAGTTGAACGGTTAAGGTGTCGAATACAATTTTCGCGTCGTGTTGGTGAACCTCAGTTTATCAAATGTAAGTTGGAAAGTTGTAACGAAGTGGAAAGTTGATCACGCGTCAAACCAATAAGTTGTTAGGTTGTTGAACGAGGAACAGAAGTACGGCGGAAGAAATTGTTAACAGTCGTAAACGATTTAGTGGATAACGTTGTAGTTTTTTTAAACAAAAAGAGGTTCGCGGTTGTGTTTTGCGTAAGAATAGCTGCTTACAATTACGAAGATGTCCGACAAAGGTAGAAACAGTGATGTTGGAAGCAGTAAGAGTGAGTGTGAGGACGGAAATAACACTCTCGTAGAGGTAACAGCACAGGACGAAGATGCCGTTAAACAAATACGAGCGTCTAAAACAAGGGCTGGCAATAAAAAAACAACAGCTTCCAATTCGAGTAAAATTAAGAAGAATAACCCAGAAATAGCAACGAACAATCCAGATAAATTGACAGTAGAAATAGTTGATTCGTTGCCAATAAGCAGATTGAGAGTATTTTTAAAAGGATTACATCTGTCGACAAGCGGAAAGAAAAAGGATTTACAAAATACGCTAAAAGACTATGTAAAACGCATAGAAAAGCAAAAAGATGAAGAGGGAAGTGACAGCGACGATGACGATGACGAAAATGAAAATCAAGAAGCTGATTATACTACAGAAGATTCTGATGACGAAGCTGGAAAAATAACAAAGCGACTTGCAAAAAATACACGGACAAGAAATAGAAGAATTCATCATGATGACCAGACAAAACACAGTTTTACAATAAAGGACGTCGAAGAAAGCATAACGCCATTTATAGGAGATGATGGCTTAGACATCAAGAAATGGATTGCTGATTTCGAAGATATGGCAGCACTACTTGGATGGACTGATCTTCAACTGTTCATATATGGGAAACGTATGTTGCGAGGTTCGGCCAAGAAATTCATCACGTATGAAACAGGTCTCATGGAAGATATTGAAGTGTCGGCTAAAACATGAGTTTAAGCGTGAGTTGAACAGTGCGCTAATACACGCGCAATTAGCAGCGAGGAAAGATTGTCACACGAGAGTAGACGGCAATACGTATATGAAATGCAGGAAATCGCAAGTCAGGGTCATGTTGAAGATGCTGCTTTGATGCAACACATAATAGGTGGCATTCAGGACGATGAATGTAACAAGTCAATTTTGTACAGTGCAGAAACTTTACACGAATTGAAGAAGAAGCTGGAAAAGTATGACTTGATGAAGGACAAGTCAAATAAGAAAAAAACAATAATCAAGAAAGAAGTCAGCAAGGATTTTAAAAGTGCGCGTTGGCAAAACAATAAAAAGGCACGATGTTTCTTGTGTGGATCGCCAGATCATAATCTGCAAAATTGTAATAATAAAAGTTGCGGACCCAAGTGTTTCAAGTGCAATGACTTTGGACACGTTTCGACAAACTGCACTAAATCTTCAACGCCAGATAAAAAATTGTCGAAAATCAGTTGTGTGACAAGTGTAAACGATAATCCGGTAACAGTGAAGATCAACGGGATAGATTGCGACGCTTTAGTCGATACGGGTAGCGATGTTAATCTGATTCGTGAAGACGTTTACAATAAAGTAGGGCGACCGAAATTATACAAGGTATCACGGATATTTATTGGTTTGGGCAATATCGAAACTCGACCAGTTGGAAAGTTTACGACGGATATAATCATCGGCGATGACTTGTTTTCGACAGAAATATTTGTGGTGCCTACAAATGCGATGACATCTTCAGTGATCTTAGGACACGAACTGTTGAAAAAGGCGGAGGTTTTGATTCGAGGAGGATCAATAATAATAAAACGATTACATTCAGATGCGGCGGCCGAAAATGGAGAAGATCAGGGGAACACCGTAGAAGAAGCAGGAACATCTCAGGAAGATTGTGAAATCGCGAAATTGGCAAAAGATGCGGAAAAACCGTATAAAGAGAGAATTGAAAACTTGATTAGAGACTATAAGCCCAAATTAGATGTAGAAACGACGGTCGAAACTAAAATCACGTTAAAGTGCGATAATCCGATTTGTCAACAACCGAAACGATTGGCACCAAAAGAAAAAAGGATCTTGAACGAACAAATAAAGGAATGGTTAGAATCAGGTATCATCAGAGAAAGTAAGAGTGAGTATGCAAGTCCTATAGTAATTGTTCCGAAAAAGGATGGGTCATATAGAATCTGTATTGACTATAGAAAATTAAATCAACAAATTGTACGGGATCGATTCCCTATGCCACTTATCGAAGATTGCATAGATTCGCTTACAGATGCACGAGTTTTCTCAGTAGTTGATCTAAAAAATGTTTTTTTTCATGTCCCAGTAGAAAAAGAGAGCATAAAATATACGTCTTTCGTAACGCCAGATGGACAGTATGAATTTTTAAAAATACCATTTGGTTTATGTAACAGTCCGACTAGTTTTCTTCGCTTTGTAAATAATGTTTTTCGCGAGTTGATTAAAAACAAAGTAATTTTTACATACGTTGATGATTTAGTTATTCCTGGTACTGATAATGAAGACGTCATTAATAAATTAGAACAAACGCTGAAAGTTGCAGCAGAAAATGGCTTAATGATTAGTTGGAAGAAATGTCAATTTTTGAAAAAACGTATCGAATTTTTAGGCTATATAGTTGAAAATGGTCATATACAACCGTCACCGGCGAAAGTTAAGGCAGTAGATCAGTTTCCAATTCCGCAAAATAAAAAGCAGGTACAAAGTTTTTTAGGCCTAACAGGGTATTTCCGAAAGTTTGTTAAAGACTACGCGATGATAGCTAAACCGTTGTCAAATATACTTAAAAGCGATACGAAATTCTGTTTCGAAGATGTACAACGACGTGCGTTTATTGCTTTGAAAATTGCGTTGACTAGTGAATCGGTTTTGCGTATTTATCAGCCTACAGCTATCACCGAACTACACACGGACGCTAGTGTCACGGGAATTATCACTCGCGAACGAATATTCCGATTTACACTACTATTCCGCAGAGATAGGATGAAGATCGAGAATAACGAAGCGCAGCGTTTGGGTCAAGATTGAGAACTAGTTTATTTTTCAGAAACAGGACTATTATATGCATTTTGTGTACGTGACTTTTGACAGGATTTTCGGAGTGTTATCCTGTTTACAGGAAATGGTCGGAGTTTTGCGAGATGAGCTGGCAGGGCGTAGATTATTGTCTATTTGATGTGCGATGACCGTCGAGAAGTTTTCGGAGTATTATCTTGTTCACGGAAAATAGAGTCTTGAATGATAAGGTGATAGGGCGTGACACTCCCCGACTTAGATTGAATTATGGTCCTCCAAATTAAGGTAGATCCTTGAAGTAGACCCTCCTTTGTTTCGGTTGTTTGAGCGGCATGAATTTAGGTGACGCGGACTCCTCATGGTGGGGAGGCCTTGATTCTTCTTCTGGTTCTTCCGGTAGCTGGTAATGGACACTATGCTTGGTTGATTCTTCATATGTTCTTGAATTCGCATTGTTAATTTGTACTTTGTTGCAACAAATTTTGAAACATAGTGATTTTGGTACAAAAGATTTACAGAGTTTAAAGACTCCTATTCGGTTAAGTGAGTATAAGGTTATTAGTCCGAGTGATGCCCAACCTCGTATCGTTAGTAGGTTATATGCTATTTGTCCTGCGTTCTTAATCCTGTGTTGTGATTTTAGATTAACTAGTTGTTCTGACATGTGTTGTAAATTAGTTCTATAGTTATCAAAATTTCTAGATATTCTTGGAGTTTCTGGTATGTGGTTTTCGTATAGACTTATGTCGTTAAAGTTTTCTGGTGTCGTGATATTTTCTGATGAGAATGTTATATTTATGGTTTTAGTTGATCCGCCTAATTTCATTATACTTGTGTCGAAAAAAAGTGTGCACTCTTCTTGACTCGATAGTATTACTGGTTTTTCTAAAGTTATTTTCTCGTCAGTTTTGCAAAAAGCATTAATTGTTATTTTTTTTTTGTGGAATTACAATGTATTGATTTTCTGCATGTAGCGGAACGAAAGTTATAGTGTTGATTCTGAATACTGCGACTGCACATTTTTCTTTACAATCTTCTGTGATTTTCATGTGAATTGGTTGAGTTCGTTTACAAATAAAGCCTAGTGGTGTGTTTTTCCAAAATTTCTGTAGGTATATATCGTCTATTTCTATGAATTGTTCTTTGTTTTGTATAGTTAGTGGATGTGATAATATCTTTGCAGTGAATACGCCGTTCTTTACAGTTGGTATCGAATGTTGCTTTACAATTTTCCATTCGGTGTCTTCTAACAGTGGTATTCTGATCTGATAAATGATTCGATGTCTGTTCGTAACCAGAGTGAGTGAACTTATGTCTATCAATGTTTGAAAGTTATCGATAGTTCCTTTGATGTGTGTATGCAAAAAATTAGCTTCTATAATTTTGTTGTAACTGATAATGAATTGCGTTACATCGATTAGTGTGGCGTCGATTATTCCTTTTTTTCCTAAAACTATGCCGTTATATATATTCTTAATTTCTAATAATAGATCCTCTAACATGCTTTCTAGTAGTATTAAATGACAGTTGTATAAAATTTGATTTTGATTATTATAAATTTTCTCTGAGTTTTTGTTCATATTATTCATAATGGTGTTAAATGATTCGTTTTCTGTTAGTCCTTTAATCATCATGGTTTGTTGTTCTACTAATTGAGTTAAATTGTTTTGGCTGTCAAATAGTTTATCGATATTCTTGTTGATTAGCTGTAAATCGTCTTCATCTAAAGTTCCAAATAAAGATTTTGATAATGATCCGGTGGTGAAGCCATTTTAGGGCTTGGTGGTCGGTTTGGATAATGAATTTTCTTCCTAACAGGTACTGTCTGAGTCGTTTGATTGCCCAAACGATTGCTAGTAATTCTTTCTCGGTCGTGGAATAATTTTTTTCGGGTGCGTTTAACGTTCGTGAAATAAAATTACAAGGTTTCCCATCTTGGGAGAGCACTGCTCCTAAGCCTTCGTTTGATGCGTCTGTAGTCAAAGTAAATGTTTTGTTGAAGTCTGGGTATGCTAATATTGGTACGTGTAATAGTTTGTTTCTGAGAACGTCGAAGCTTTCTTCTTGTTTGTCTGTCCAATGGAAAGGTACGTCTTTTTTTATGAGGTCTGTCAATGGTTTCGCAACTTTTGAGAAGTTTCGTATAAATTTTCGGTAATAGCCTACTAGTCCAAGAAATGATTTTATTTGTGTTGGCGTCTGAGGTCGTTTAAAATTTTTGATTGTTTCTGTCTTTTTGGGGTTTGGTTTTATACCAATCTTCTGTAACTACATGTCCTAAATACTCTAACTCTGGTTTTAAAAATTCGCATTTGTCTACTTGTAATTTCAGCCCATTCTCTCTAATTCTTTGAAATATAACTGCTAAATTCTGATTATGTTCCTGTATCGTACTACCAAAAATGATTATGTCATCTAAATAAACAAAACAGTATTTTCCAACTAGTCCTCTAAGCGCGGTGTCCATCATTCGCTGGAATGTTGCCGGAGCGTTTTTGAATCCAAAAGGCATTCGTCTGTACTGAAAATGACCTTCTGGGGTGGAGAATGCCGTATACTTCTTACTTGTTTCCTCCATTGGGATTTGATGGAATCCCGATGAAAGATCCAAGGCAGAAAAAAATGTTGCATTGCCTAAATGTAATATTATATCTTCCGTGTCAGGTAAAGGGTATGCGTCTTGGTCAGTCTGTTCGTTCAGTTTCCTAAAATCTATTACTATTCTCCATTTGCGTTTACCGGATGAATCTATTTTTTTTGGGCACTACCCATACAGGTGTGTTGTATGGCGAATCTGAGTGTTCAATAATTCCTTTCTCTAACATATCGTTCATTTGTCGTTCAATTTCTTTTTTGTGGCATTCAGGAGGTTTGTAAGTTTTGATATTTATAGGTTTGCTGGTTTTTAAAGCAATTTCATGCTTGGTAATTGAGGAACAAGGAAGTGGTTCTGATTCTAAAGAAAATATGTCGTGATAGGCGCTAACAATTTTTTAGATAGAATCTCTGTATTGGTGGTCTACATGATCAAAGCGTAATCTTTCTACAACTTCATGGATTTTGTTTATACTATTATCAACCTCAATTTTATTAACTGTATGTATTTCTTGCTCACCAGTGTTGAAGAAACAAACCGACGTATGTTCATTGTTGATATTGCAAAGCCTAATTGCATAGTTTCCTGGAGTAATTGATTGAGTGTTCTCTGAAAAATTCAAATTTATGGAATATTTGTCGAGTGTAAGCTTATCATTGGAGATGTTGTAATTGTATTTTTGCAAAAACGGTAATTCTAAAAGTCCGTCTTCGATCAAAGGAAAATTATCTGGTATTATCAAAAATTCGTGATCTACGTTATGTACGCTAAGTGTTGTGACTCTATTGATTTGATGTTTGTCTCGACCTAATATTATGTGTCTTGGCTTTATAGGGGTTTGATTGATGACGAAAGATTCCTTGATTAAATTTGTTCCTGCTCCGGTGTCGAGTAATAATCTTCCTCTTCGTTGCATTCCGTGGAGGGCTGTTCGTATGTGCTGAAGTTCTCCGGGCGTGTAGCAAATTCTGTCCAGTCTATTTTTTCCGCCGTTATGTTGTGTGATCTCGGAGGTATTTTTCCAAATTGGGTTGGCCAAAAATTTTGATTTGGTCTAATCTGATAACAATTAGATTTAGTGTGCCCCATTTTTCCGCAATGTTCACATTTCAGTTGGTTACGCTCGCTGAGTGGCATGTTGCTGAACTGCTTGAATCCTTGTAGCTGTGGTCTCAATGAATTCGGTTGGCTCGATGGATTTGGTCGAGGTCCGCCTGAAAACTGAACTCTTGGTGGTGGGCGTTCGGTGCGTGGCTGTAGTCTGTACGCATCCCGTATCCATAATTCTCGATCGATAGCTTCTTCTTGAGCTTCGTGTAGTGTCTTCGGTTTTGATGGCACTACTAGTTGTCCAATGTCTCGTCGTAGGTTTAAATAAAATGTTCTTACAGCCTCTTCTTCTTCTTCTTCCAGGGCAATTCTTCTAGCAATTCCGATGTGTTTAGCTTGAACCGCATATTTCAGTTCACTGAGTTCTTGTTTGAAACGCAAGCTGTACGATTGAACACTTTCAGTTTGTCCATGGCGGATGGATTGCAGGTGTCTTCGGCTTCCGCTAACAGTTTGTGGGGTTTGCACTTGTCTTCGCAGAGTTTGAAACAGTTCTTCATATGATGATATGGGTGAGAAACGAATGCTTCTCTCGGCGTGATCCACGATTTTCTCGACTTTGATCATTTGCAAAAGGATTTCTGATTCGCGACAATTGTTGCGTGTGAATCGAACAGATTTTATGAATTCTTCCACTTCACAGTCATCTTTATCTTTTAACGGTTGAATCATATGGAGAGCTTCCAGTGCCTTGCATCCAGTGGGGTTTGCTCGTTGTATTTCCCTTGGTGGATATTCTTTATCGGAGTCCTCTTGGGGTGCCATTGGTTGTTGATAGAAATCAGATCGGTTGCGTTGTCTAGATCTCCTAGGTTCGTCTGGTATTGGGCGTACTCGGAACCCAGCTGTTGAAGAGTTGTCGTCCGTAATGACGACAGGTTCTTTGTGCAAAAGTTTAACAACAGTTTCTATTTCTTTTATGCGATTTTCGTTGGCTGTAGCTAACGTATTTACAGTAACCGTGAGTTCTTCCATCCGTTGAAACATCATTTTCATAAAATCGTCCATTGTTCTCGTAGGAGAACTGGCTCTTGACAAAGGTGTGGCTCTTGACATTTTTGATTGACAAGGGTATATAGTCTCGTTGCTGGACGATAATATAGGTAAAGGTTTTCTGTATTTCAGAAATCCCTTCTTTACCTGTTGGTTCTCCACGATGTTGGTCGAGTACTGGCACACGCAGTCCCTCAGTGGTGATGGAAATCCGCAGAAGTCCTCCTAGCTAAGTTGTCCTCGACAGCTGAATCGTCTTCGTATCCTGGCAGGATCGCCAAAATTGTCACGGGAATTATCACTCGCGAACGAACATTCCGACTTACACTATTATTCCGCAGAGATAGGATGAAGATCGAGAATAACGAAGCGCAGCGTTTGGGTCAAGATTGAGAACTGGTTTAGTTTTCAGAAACAGGACTATTATATGCATTTTGTGTACGTGACTTTTGACAGGATTTTCGGAGTGTTATCCTGTTTACAGGAAATGGTCGGAGTTTTGCGAGATGAGCTGGCTGGGCGTAGATTATTGTCTATTTGATGTGCGATGACCGTCGAGAAGTTTTCGGAGTATTATCTTGTTCACGGAAAATAGAGTCTTGAATGATAAGGTGATAGGGCGTGACACTAGCAAAGAAGGTTACGGTGCCGTACTTGCACAAAAATATGAAAATGAAGATCATTTTTATCGTGTACAGTATATGAGTAGGAAAACGTCGGATGCGGAACGAAAATACCATTCATATGAGCTTGAGGTTCTAGCTATCGTAAATGCAATTAAAAAATTTCGTGTTTATCTTTTAGGACTAAAGTTTAAGATTGTTACGGACTGTGCACCATTTCGTATGACATTGCATAAAAAAGATTTACCTCCGAGAGTAGCTAGGTGGGCGCTCATGTTAGAGGAATTTGAGTACGAAGTTGAACATCGACCTGGTGAACGATTAAAACACGTTGATGCGCTAAGTCGATTTCCGGTAATGACAATTACAGATACTGTTGTAGCTATGATTTGTAAAAAACAGGATGAGGATGATCGACTTCGTGCTATTAAAACTGTATTACAGCGCGAATCGTATGAAGATTACCTCGTTGAAAATCATATTCTTAAGAAACGCGTAGGTGATAAGAATTTAATCGTATTACCGAAATGTATGTACACTGAACATATTAAAGCCGCGCATGAGAACGGACATTTTGGGATGAAGAAGATGGCGGAACACATTAAGTCTGAATTTTATGTACCAAAATTAACGGAAAAACTAGAAGAATTCATAAGTTGCTGCGTACCGTGCATTTTGATGAAAAGGAAGAAGGAGAAAAAAGAAGGACTCCTAAAACCGATTCCTAAGGGCGATTTTCCATTGTGCACATACCATGTCGATCACGTTGGACCAATGACAGCGACCAGGAAAATGTACAAACATCTTTTTGTTGTAGTTGATGGATTTTCAAAATTCACGTGGCTGTATCCAACGAAGACGCTTAGTACAATTTTTTTTTTTTTTTTTTTTTTTTAAGTGAGGAAATGCGTTTACGCACGCCCCCTCATAAGGAGGGGGTAGTGTGGGACTCGCCCCTTGATTTGATATCAAGGGGAATACCCACTAAAACCTCACGGTGGCCGGCCACGGCGCATTGGGGAGGGGCACCGGGATCTCTTACGAACGCTACCGGTGCCCCCCCCCCCCCCGCGCCTCTCCCCCCCAACGAAGGGAGGAGTGCCATCTCCGGTGGGGAGTGAACACCTCCTCACCTGACCGCTGGTGCCACAGCCCGCGGTCTCGCCTGTCCCTTTTAGTCGCCTCTTACGACAAGCAGGGATTACTGTGGGCGTATTCTGTTCCCCGACCCACAGGGAAAAGACGCTTAGTACCAAAGAAGTGATAGATAAATTAACATTGCAGCAAGTAACGTTCGGAAACCCCGAACGTATTATCAGTGATAAAGGAGGAGCGTTCACATCAGCTGATTTTAAGAATTATTGTGACACCGAAGGCATTGAACATATCACAATTACAACAGGAGTCCGCGAGGCAATGGCCAAGTTGAACGGACAAATCGAACATTGATTACAGTTCTAGCTAAGTTATCACTTGAGAAGCCAGATCAGTGGTATAAACACGTGGGAAAAGTACAACAAAGTTTAAATAGTACTTATCAAAGAAGCATTGGCATGTCTCCGTTCGAAGCTTCAGTTGGGACAAAGATGAGGCAGAAGGAACATGCAGAAATCCTATCAATGATTGAGCAGGAAACGATGGAGTCATTCAATAAAGATCGTGAAAGTCTACGCAACACAGCAAAAGAAAATATATTGAAGATCCAAGAGGAAAACAAACGATATCACGACCACAAGTCCAAACTGGCAACAGTGTACGAAGAAGGTGATATAGTCGCCATAAAGCGAACTCAATTCGGGGCAGGCCTGAAAATTCAAAGGAAATTCCTAGGGTCTTACGTCGTGTCCCAGGTAAAAGGAAATGACCGGTATGAGGTCATAAAACTCGGCGGCGGAGAAGGACAGAAAATCACGACACCATCAGCGGATCATATGAAACGTTACAAAGCGTAGTCTTCGGGGACCGAAGAACTGTCAGGAATGGCCGAATGAAGGATGATTGTAATGATGTAAGAGTGCATGCAGCGAGAATGGAAGACGGCAGAATGTAAGAATGTATGTGTGAGACGGTTAGGTGAAAACATAAGATGCGCGACGGGGGCATCGAGGCAAGAATCGGGAGACGAGAGTCAGTCGATCGCGAGCATCCGAGAAATACCATAATTCTTTAATTCAATATTATTTCGTTTTCGTTCAATAGTGTCTTTATTCACCTCCTCATCATCCTCACTAAAGATAGAATCCCACATAAAATCTTAAGATTAAGTTTTCATGTCATTAGAAATTAAGAGACACTTTTACAGTTAATTTTGTTGAGGTTAGGAAAACCTATTTGGATCTTGAATCAATAAATTATCACGTCACAGACGCTTCTTATTAAATTGCACATATTGATTAAAGAGAAATGAAATTACAATATCTATAAGAAACAAAAAATATATATCTATGAAAGAATATGTGAGCAAAGTTTTATACGTATCGCACGTGGAAGAAAAAGAACAACGCGTGCAAGAAAAATGGAACAGGAAGAAGAAAGTATGACATATTCCTTCAGTAGATGACACTCTAGCATTTCCCTAATCTGTAATATAATAAGGCGCGTAATTCAATAGGTCCTTCGCCATTTTGCGATCTGAGGCTTCGTTATCGCGACTAACAAAAGTCTTAGGCCATTTACGGTAATTACATATTTTATATTTCCTGATAGAAAAATAATTCATTTTATTTAGCTTACAGCGTACTCTGCGAGATTAGATAAATTCAAAGAAGAATTTAATACTCGAATTTTCATGAACAAATTTCATATGATTTATTTATTGCAATCGAAATATTTTACTATTGGGTTCGTAGTACCTCGAATAGTTTAACTGGATTTTTCCAAATAATACCGGATGTTTCAATGACGTTTCAATTTAAATCAGGACTCTCAGGTCCTGACTTAACAGCACTCGCCAGAAGTCACACTTGTAAATTATAACTACTCATATCTCGATTATGAAGCTTTAGATTACAAAATGGTAAATGATTTCTCGACTTGTAGTGGTATGAAGATTTGATTCCAAAAAAAGCGCCTATATGTATATAGGAATCAGAGGTGGATTAAGAAAAGTTTGAACTCGTGCAGATGGTGAGTACAGGGGGCTTCTCCAAATCAAGATCGCCGAACAACCCAATAAAATACAACTTGTCTGGATGTATTCGAATAAGTTGATTAAACCCTTGCACTACGATCAAACTCGGAAAAAGCCATGGCAAACCCGCGAGCTCTAATGATTGCACTAAAAACAACGAGCCCGACTCGTGATTTTCTACTATGGCCTGAAATTTTCATCACGAGTTAGACTCGTGATTTTCAAGTTTGGCCTACAACTTTTATCACGAGTTAGACTAGTGATTTTCAAGTTTGGCCCAAAATTTTCATTACGGGTCGGACTCGTGATTTTCAAGTTTGGCCTAAAATTTTCATAACGAGTTAGAACAATTGATTTCCTACTTTGGCCTGAAATTGACATCACGAGTGAGACTCGTGATTTTCTACTATGGCCTGAAATTTTCATCACGACGTAGACACGTGATTTTCAAGTTGGGCCTAAAATTGACATCACGAGTTAGACACTTGATTTCCTACTATGGCCTGAAATTGATATCACGAGTGAGACTCGTGAATTGGAAGTTGGTCTTAAAATTTTCATCACGAGTTAGACACGTGATTTTCT
>NW_026533107.1:75571-76070 GCF_026283585.1 Hylaeus volcanicus | reverse complement strand
GTTAGACACTTGATTTCCTACTTTGGCCTGAAATTGGCATCACGAGTGAGACTCGTGATATTCAAGTTTGGCCTAAAACTTTCATCACGAGTCAGACTTCTGATTTTGAAGTTGGACTTAAAATTTTCATCACGAGTAAGACACGTGATTTTCTACTCTGGCCTAAAACTTTTATCACGAGTTAAACTTGTGATTTTCAAGTTTGGTCTAAAATTTTCATCACCAGTCAGACTACTGATTTTCAAGTTTGGCCTAAAGTTTTCATCACCAGTCAGACTTCTGATTTTCAAGTTTGGCCTAAAATTTTCATTACGAGTGTTACGAGCCAGGGCGATAGCGACGCGCGTGTGAGCCCAGCGAGTGGGATAGATTTGAGAATTGAACCAATACGATTATTTATTGTGTATCAATGGTGCCAATGGTATCAAGATTTGAGGATAGATTAGACAATACAGACGACTCTGACGCGAAGTCAGATAGCTGCTAGGAATCGGTATCT
>NW_026533107.1:55014-60571 GCF_026283585.1 Hylaeus volcanicus | reverse complement strand
GGACCTAAAAATTTCATCACGAGTTAGACACGTGATTTTCAACTTTGACCTAATATTGTCATCACGATTCAGATACGTGATTTTCTACTTTGGCCTAATTGACATCAGCAGTTAGACTCGTGATTTCCAACTTTGGCCTGAAATTGCCATCACGAGGTAGACTCGTGATTATCAAGTTTGACCTAATATTGTCAGCACGAGTTAGATACGTGATTTTCTACTTTGGGCTGAAATTGTCATCACGAGTTAGACTAGTGATTTCCTACTTTGGCCTGAAATTGACATTTCGAGTTAGACACGTGATTTTCTACTTTGGGCTGAAATTTTCATCACGAGATAGACTCGTGTATTTCAAGTTGGACCTATAAATTTCATCACGAGTCAGACTCGTGATTTTCAAGTTTGGCCTAAAATTGCCATCACGAGGTAGACTCGTGATTATCAAGTTTGACCTAATATTGTCATCACGAGTTAGATTCGTGATGCTCATGTTTGGCCTAATATCGTCATCACGAGTCAGATTCGTGATTTTCAATTTTGACCTAATATTGTCATCACGAGTTAGACTAGTGATTCCTACTTTGGGTTGAATTTGTCATCCCGAGTTAGACTAGTGATTTCCTACTTTGGCTTGAAATTGACATCACGAGTTAGATACGTGATTTTCTACTTTGGGCTGAAATTGTCATCGCGAGTGAGACTTGTGATTTTCAAGTTGGACCTAAAATTTTCATCTCGAGTTAGACTCGTGATTTTCGAGGGGTTGTTGCAGACTTTTCGATGACGAATCCAGATCTGCTCACAAAATGGCGCCAGCGGGTCAAGAATTTGAGAAAAGCAACATCGAACGTGATAAAAATATTACTTCGAATCTTAAAAAAATATGGAACACATTAAGTCATACACGAGACTAAATGAACGTATATTATAAGCAAATGTGTTTCCTTTATTTGCCTTTAAATAAAAGACAAGTATCGATATGGACAGTGAAAAAGGACCGGAACCGATCGCAAGCGGTAGATGCGCGTTGATGGACAAAGTGTCAAATATGAAGAATAGATGGAGCCACGAGTGAGTGTGCGAGGTGACTATAAAGCATGGTAGACAATGCTGCTTCGATAATAGAATAACACGAGACCATGGCACGCCCGATAGCGATTCAATTAATGCCGTTATCTACGACGATCCTGCACGCGCAGCTTTTGATCATGGACCATCATCCACTCTTCCCACGTAACCTTTGCCCCCCTCCCCGTCGCCGACTCTACGCTGTTCATTGAAGCAGGCTTGTTGGATGCTCGATCGGATAGATTGCAGTTGTTGTGCAATATCCTAGACAATCGGTAACAATAATGGATGCATTCAACGACTGATAGTCAGCGCACTGTACCGAGATTTAATTATTAGCGCGAGAATATGGTACAATAAAGTTATAACGGTACTGTGAAAATGTGTTATGCCATTTATGGTACATTACATCTTTTGTATTGTCCAGAAAGTTCGTAACAATTTTTAAGAAAATTTCAAAAGCACATTTGAAATTTGATACATATTTATGGAATTACATAGGTACCATTTTGTTCCAAAACCTCTTAAGGGATGTATAAAGGCTTTACTCTTTACTCTTAATATAAGGCTGTAATTTTATTTTGTTTAGCCATAGACATAAGGATTTAAATTATTATTTATTATATATTTTAGTATTTATCTAAATTTTCTAATTGGGAGAAATTTCTACGACTACTACTATGTCTCCAAGGATTTTAACACAGGTGCAGTATTAACCAATTAAGTCTAGTGTTGCACAACAACTGATAACCAGTATATCGAATCTCATAAGAGTTATTCCAATTGGATGAACCAGGAACTGCGTACTGGAAATTGAAGTAGCTCAGCGTAAAAAATATAGCAACTGGCGAAAATATCGTGCATAGATGCGAATGCACGTAGACGCAGTTCTTTTTTCGGGTGATAACTCGATAAATTTATAAACCGCGGTTGCCTTCCGACACCGTTGGAACAACCACTCATAATGGGTGCATCGCACGCGAATCATTTATCATTCTAATTGATTCTAAGTACAGAGTTGGACAGGGCGAGCAGACAGGAGCGCTTAGACCGAATGAATATTCATCGTAGAAAATCACAGAGGAACGTTTCCGGGGTGTTCCACATCTGTTGTTGATAAACGGACATTAGCAGTCATTTGTTTCTCTAATGGCGAAAAGCGTGCTTTGAACGTGTCATTTCGCGTACGACTGCTGCTTTTAGAATTTATGAATCCATTTCGACGCTATTTCGTGAAAGTATTTCGAAGATATATATTGTTTAAACATATTCTCTGCGGTGAAAAAAGCTTTCGCATGGAACATAAAAGACAGAATCGACGGGCAATGTATTGACCGTTGCTTAGGAGTTGACTAAGCACCGAGAAAATAGAGGGGACTGAAAGGGACAGAGGATTACACTCGCTCCGCCTAAACTTCCCCAGGATACCCTCTTTTTTCAAGCAGTCACACTGGATAGTTGTATTCTGATGCCTGAATAACGTTACGCCAATGGTTACTATTGCTCTCTCGCTCTATCTTGTTCACGGCCTTCGTGACGCGGTAGCTTTGTAGATGTGACTGACTCGGACAATACCGAAAATGCGCGTGAGTGGAGATGTGGCCGTTACGCAACAGCCAATTGAGGTGCCTCGCCAACTCTCGAGCATCGGACAATACTGTTTTGTTCCGAGAAAATGGATAGTCTCGACGTGTCGATGTTTTTGGGCCAGGACTATACCTATGATAAAGATTGCCAGGAGGGTCATTTTAGCTCATTAGTGTTAAAGGGACTATAGTTTGAGACTATATCACTAATTAAAGTGGATCTATTGTCTGCAACTTTAAAAATGGCCGTTTGAAAAATTTCGAACAAAATTACGTGCACGCACAATGTAAACGCTAAATAATTCGAGTTAAAAATAAAATAACTCCTTTAAAAATGGAGATATCCGAATCCCATTTTTTGTACATTATATTTGAAAGTAGTAGAATAAATAGGGGTATGGATTTTGTGATATAGTGACAGTGATTGGTGTATAAATGAATTTGAAAAAAAATGTTTGTTGTATGCTTTATTTTGGGAAACAATTTTATAACTATTTTTCTTCAAAATTATTTTTCGAAATTATATTAGAAATTCTTTTCTCAATTTAAATTTTACACCGTTTACGTCACGATCAAGAACCATATAAGAATACGCATCTTCAAAATTGTATCCAGAAAATTACTGGTAGCTGATCTTCACATGCGTGACTCCTTAAATTCATCATACCAACTTTTATACGGTCAGTCCGATCTGAACACTGCGATTTCAAAATTTTGTCTAATTATTGGTAATCAGCGAGTTTTTTAAGAGTTTAGGGTGGAACCACATTGTGCTTGGAATCATGCCTTCATGGTACTCAAACAAGAAGGCTTTCCTTGCAGATTCCAAAAAAACAGTCAACAATGGTTCCCAACCAAAACACGTTAACATGGTATTTAAACAAGAGTAGTTCTCAAATACACTGTGCTTGGAACCCCGCCTTCATGGTACTCAAACAAGAGGGCTTCACTTGAGAATTCTGAAGAAAGCAGTCAGCAGTGGTTCCCAACCAAAACACGTCAACGTAGTACCTAAATGAGAGTGCTTTTAAAATGCACTATGCTTGGAACCATGTCTTCATGGTACTCGAATTTCTCTTGAAGTTTCAACAAAAGCAGTGAATAGTAGTTGTCAATCAAAGCATGTCAACACAGTACCTAAATAACAGTCCTTCGCAACTTTAAAAATGGCCGTCACCAGTGTCATACATAAACCAAACGGTAATCTCGTTATGGGAAGCAATAAAGATTGGGAAAGGGCCGATATACTTGGATCTAAACGGCCTGCGGTGGCACGAAATCAATTTACATTTTTGTCAGAGGGTATCACTGAAAACGAATTTGCATTTCTAGTCCGCGCGACTTCCGATCCGTTACTCTCATTTAAAAGTATAATTCCTTCTGAAGTATTAAATTCTTGAAAAACATGCATTCTTTGTTTGTTGACGAGGGACAGGGATGCTTTCATTTTATTGTGGCTAGCTTTCCAGTTAAAAAAATACTCTCTGCCAGTCGATTTTTCCTGCCCGCTTCACTTGTTGCTAAGTGAGGTTAGAAATACAATCATGGAAGGCTGAAAAGGGAGAAGATGGAAAGCAAAGGAAAAAAAGAGTGGGGAAAACAAGAAGGTAGGGCATTTCGTCCCGAAGCTAACCTAACAGACATACTTTCCGAGATTTCTTCGGCGTTTTTTAAACGAGGTGGGTTATTTTAATTATTATAATATTGTAGATGACGAAAAGACAAATTCAAACATGTAAATATATTGTAGGTATATAAATATACCTTCAGATGGCTGTATACGTTACAGTACTATCTTACAAAAATACCTTTTCATAAGGTTCTCTAAAGGTCAATGTATTTACATGTTTAAATTTGTCTCTTTATTAGCTACAATATTGCAGTAATAGAAATACCCCATCCCATTTAAAAAAAAATGACAATAACCTTAAAATTGACCTTGAGTAAAAAATGATCTCATCATAGCATGTGCCCCTTGAAACAGTGCAACTACGTTCTATAGATTTTTTTCATAGAACAATAAATAAGACATTCGAGAGATACTCTGGTGTTCTTATTTAAGTGATCCACTCTGTATAGTAATTGAAGATGGATCGAGTACCTGCGAGAAAGGTATCGGTCGTTCCCTCCCAGGTCCCTCTGGCGGCGAGTGCGGGAGGCGTCGCTACACAATCAAAAAGTTTTGGCGGGAGTCGGGCCGAGCGCTTCCGGCTAATATCCGCGCAACCAATGGAGCAGAGATGGTTCTGCGGCCTGACAATTTCCAATCAGCGGGCGGAAATGACACGGCTCTATAATATTTTGCAGCGATGCCGTCTACGCCGATTGCGATATTCGAGCGTTATCGGCCGTCTCAGACGGATATGAGATGTCTTCCAAAATGCCAGATCGTAAACTATTTCGACTCTCCCATTGCCAAATGGACACTAGCGTCATGGGCTCGTATTTCTTATAATTCATCACCAAATACAGGGTTACGTTGTACCTGCACGACAATCAAAACAAAATGGAGATTGGTGATTACAGCTACAGAAAAAATAGATGTAGGAAAAAATTAATTGCATAATGTAAGAGAAGTATGTAATCGAGAACAATAATTCAGAAATAATATAGGTACCTAGATTCAATTAAATAAGAAAGGAATACTCTTAATTACTTCAGAATAAAGTATTAATTTAGAATATTCTGTTGATAATGTAGTGCTTTTTATGTAATTCTGTGTTGTTCTGGTAGACTGTCGGTACCGTAGACTAATCTATCGGTAATGTAGGGAGTTCCAGTACTCTGTAGGCAATGTAGTGCCATTCGTTTAATGGCAATGTAGATCACTCTGTCGATAAGGTCTGCGGTTAACTAGAGTTTCGACTTAATGTTTGATAGAAAATTCTTCTTCAAAGCGTTCC
>NW_026533107.1:32116-55004 GCF_026283585.1 Hylaeus volcanicus | reverse complement strand
ATTTGAATGTACAGAAACCTACAAAATGCAAACAATATGCAAGAATAAAAAAAAGATTGAAAGTAAAGTTCATGTTATAATATTTGCAGAATAAAATAAATTTCTATTTAGGTTCAATTTTTGTAATCATGTTCGAGAAGATTTTATTTTGCATAAAGATCCGCAGTCTACTTGTAAACAACTAAGTAAACACGAGAACAGTCGCGATTAACCGCGCATAGCGAGATTCTTTATTAGTGCTTAACCAAACACATCCCTATCCCATTAATTTCCAGATTCGACTATCTCAGAAACGAAGCATCGTACGTAAAAATTGTATTCCACACTTTCGACTCATTTTTTAATACAGAACCACCGCTTGGTCGTTTATAGGACGTTTATCGACATCTCGAGCAATTATTGTCCTCTCTCGAGCGATTCCGGTCTCCTAAGTTTGGACAGTTTCGGGTATCTTTTATTCGAGCCAGCCAAAGGGATGTACATTTCATTTTTGGGGGGTGGCCCTAAATCACGGTCGCTCCAGAACGTAACGCAGAGCAGAAATTCGTCCTCGACCGTAATTTGCACGGATCGCGTACCAAACTGCTGGAACATGAAAACGCTCCGCTGCGCCGCCACCCCTGGTAAAAAGGAGAGGACGTAGGGGGAGGAGGAGGGGGAGCGGGCGAGGATAAAATGTCACGCAGGGTGAAGCGCATTACCATACGCTACGACCATGGAACGTATATAAGACTGCCTTGCTCGGACGGAGGGGCCCAAATTAATTATTCTCTAACAACTTCGAATGAAACTCGCTCTCGTTCTCTTCCTCCGTGTCCCTTCTGACTTCAGCCACCCTTATCCCCCCTCCTCTTCACCACTCGTTGCAACCTCATTGCGTTTCCGGCGATCACAAGGATCCGGATGCAAAGATTCACTTTTACGGGAATAACTTCTCTCCATTAGGAACGAAAATTGTCTAATTACGTCGCGTTTCTGATGCATTAGCCAGAGGTCGTCAACCCTTGACAAGTACACGTCTACTGTAATATTGCGAAGATAATTTAATGAGAAACGAGTGATCGAGTCAATTGTAGTGAGATAATGAGAATAGAAGTCTATGATTTTCGATAGAGATCAATTTTATGTATCGGTTCTATTTTTCTCCTTCCAAAGAAGCAGTGAACAGTGGTTCTCAATCAAAGCGTGCCAACACGGTACCTAAATGAGCGTGCTTCTCAAATATACTACGCTTAGAACCATGCTTTCATGGTACTCAAACAAGAGGGCTTATCTTGAACATTCTAAAAATTACTCAGCAATGGTTCTTAACTAGGAAGGTTCAAAAGGATTGATAGACATTTTTATGTTTTAGTTCAATTTTTCGAGTAAAATATTGGAAGGATTTTATTTGATAATGGTAATGGATGTTACTATTGCTACAATGGTGGTGTAGGTTTAGAGTTAAACTATAATCGATATGGATATACAAAATAAAATGACACTTTCACTGCTGGTCGTATACGCAGTTTGACTTTCTCGCTCTTGACATTTATCTTTTCTCTACACGCTCTGATCTGAACTTGAAAACTCTTGCATCTTTCAGTCACAATTTATCTTTACACACAGACGACACACATTTTTATCGCCTATTCTCAAAATGGTGCCTAGGCATTCCTTAAATTGTCTAAACACTCTTCCTTTGCAACTCAGGTTCTCTTCTTGCATACATTCGTCCAACTCGTTCTCACACTCTATAATAGCATTTCAAGATCAGATAATACAAAAAGTTCAGAAATGCAATGAAATGGCCTGTGAAATAAATTATTGTTCAGTAAGAAATTATTATTCAATGGCCAACAAAATGTTGTCGATAACGATGTTAATCTTTATTATTCAGGAAACTTATTATAAATATAAAAAGTTATGACTATACCAAGTGTTTTTAACCGACTTTGAAAAGGAAGAGGTTACTCGATTCGACATGTATATATTTTTTTATTTTCCTTTTTTTTGGCACTTGATTTTAAGATTTTTCAAAAAATGGAGTCAATTGATTTGTGCAGTGAACGGTTCACATATCTGAACGTACGTCGCCAACAAGAAGAAGCTAGGAGAACCACACGACACTCACAGAGTCATCGCGGCTCTTTAAAAATTCCCCGCGTAAAACGAATCACGATTCGCAATAGCGAGGGATAAACGTTTCCCGTTCCAGTGATCCGTTTGTTACTGTCGATGGCTAGCAAAACGAATGACTGTTAGGTTAGAACCACTCGGAATGGTTGCCACCCCCAACCCTCCCCCTCGAACCCGCAAACCGAATACGCTTCGTTCTCTGTCTGCAACCCAACACCACCTGCCTTTGCATCCACGGGAAAATATGTCTTCTCTGCGAGGAAAATCGGAAATGGTGCGGCGTCGAGTGAAACTGAATTTTCTTGCTTGCTTCGCGACCTTGCCGCGGCTCTATTTGCCGTGCGCGAGCGTATCAGAGAAAATTGTTGGAGAAACATTTATTTTGCGGGAAAACGCCGAATTGAACCGAAGCGAGACAAACTCCTTTGCGAGGCGTTCGCCAATATTTCTGTCCACTGTTTACTTAAAATTCATGAATAACTAATCACTGTAAAATATGAACATCTACTGTAATATTATGATAATTTAATAGAAAGTGGTTGAATGCGATGAGGCTTCTAATTTCTTAGGTGTCAATTGCGATGCGATAATAAACATATTTGATGAACATCAACTTCACGTTTCAGTTCACTTTTTCTAGCAAGATTATAAATTGCATCCAAAATATTTTTTGTATAATTATAGTTGAGAAAAATATATTCACGGGGCCTGGTTTAGGTATGACGTTCTATGCAATGAGTCTGTGCACGTTTGAGTCGAGTTACAAGGTAGAAATCAACATCTGGTATCAGAAAGCGCCATAAACTGTCTAAAGCTAGTCTGCCGTTTTCCAGGAGCCAGACATCCGTCATTCCGCCGATATTCGATTCGTTCGCATCACCGTTCTTCCCCTAAATCGACTTTGTAGGTGGCTAGGCAGGGAACTTCGAAAGCAGCTCGACACTTCTTGCTGCGGCACGAAACTGTGGGCAACTATTGTCTTTTTGCGTGATCGACGATCAGACCTTGCCATCTGAGCTCGAGCAACTTGTTACTGTTCTAGTGGGCGCGATGCAAGCGCCATAGTTGCGAAACTATCCAACAAGACGCGTACACTAGGCTTCAATGACAAGGTTTTCTGAGACCTAGAGGGAAACCGGAGAGAGGAGAGGGTTTGTCATATCTCGCAGCACTTTCACGGAGACACCAGACTGTGTTGCTCTTGATTTCTCGAACCACTCAGCTGCAAAATAACTGATACAGAGTTCCAGGGGTTGAAAAGGATTGCCAATTTACGGGAAACTTGCGTCTAATTAGTGCTTCGGTCCTCTTCATTAAATTACTAACTCTATGAGACGCGAGACGTTATGTACAACGATCCTTGTTAATTGGGACATCTGATTGAAGATAATTATAGTCAGAGGTAATAACTGCAGGCACGAGTACTTATTTTAGAGAGCTACTGCTGCATCTTGTAGGAGGGATAACTCTTATGGAAATTAACTTTCAATCATTTTCGAGATAAAAATGTGGAAATAGGTATTCTTATATATGTCTTATATATGTGTACTTGTCGATAGTGATTGGTGTATAAATGAATTTGAAAAAATGTTTGTTGTATGCTTTATTTTGGGAAACAATTTTGAGAAAAATATAATAATTGCATCTTAAAATCCATATACTGTTTGTTTGAAGACTTTCAAGGAGTATGTAAATAAAAATCTCGAAATAAAATTACGTGCTCGTACAATGTAAATGCTAAACTGTACAAGTTAAAAATAAAATAACTCCTTTAAAAATGGAGATATCCGAATCCAATTTTTTGTACATATTATTTGAAAGTAGTAGAATAAATAGGGGTATGCATTTTGTGATATAACTATTTTTCTTCAAAATTATTTTTCGAAATTATATTAAAAATTCTTTTCTCAATTAAAATTTTACACCATTTAAGTCACGGTCAAAAACCATATAAGAATATGCATCTCTAAAATTTTATCTAGAAAATTACTGGTAGGTGATCTTCACATGCGTGACTCTCCTTATATTCAACATGCCAACTTTTATACGGTTAGGCCAATCTGAACATTGCGATTCCAAAATTTTGTCTAATTATTGGTAATTAGCGAGTTTTTTAAGAGTTTAGGGTGGAACCACATTGTGCTTGGAATCATGCCTTCATGGTACTCAAACAAGAAGGCTTTCCTTGCAGATTCCACAAAAACAGTCAACAGTGGTTCCCAACCAAAACACGTTAACATGGTATTTAACCAAGAGTGGTTCTCAAATACACTGTGCTTGGAACCCCGCCTTCATGGTACTCAAACAAGAGAGCTTCACTTGAGAATTCTGAAGAAAGCAGTCAACAGTGGTTCCCAACCAAAACACGTCAACGCGTTATCTAAATGAGAGCGCTTTTCAAATATACTACGCTTGGAACCATGTCTTCATGGTGCTCGAACAAGAGGGTTCCCCTTACAAATTACAAAAAAGCAGTGAACAGTGGTTCTCAATCAAAGCATGCCAACATAGTACCTAAATGAGAGTGCTTATCATATATGCTGTGCTTAGTACCATGTCTTCATGGAACTTAAATAAGAAGGCTTCCCTTGAGAATTCCGAATAAAGCAATCAACAGTGGTTCCCAACCAAAAAACGTCAACGTAGTACCTAAATGAGAATCCTTCTAAAATACACTATGCTTGGAACCATGTCTTCATGGCACTCGATCAAGAGGCCTTCCCTTGGAATTCCAGCAGTGAATAGTGGTTCTCAATCAAAGCACGGCAACATGGTATCTCAACGAGAATGCTTCACAAATACACTATCCTTGCAACCGTACTTTCATGGTGCTCAAACAACAGGGCTTTGCTTGAAGATGTTAAAAAAAGCCATGAAAAGTGGTTCCCAACCAAAACATGTCAATATGGAATCTAAATGAGAGTATTTCTCAAATACACTCTGCTGGAACCATCCCTTTATGGTACTCAAACAAGAGGGCTTCCCTTGACAATTCCAAAACCGGAGTGAACAATGGTTCTCATCTAAAGGATTTGAACGTAGTATCTAAATAAGCGTCCAAAACCGGAGTGAACAGTGGTTCTCAACTAAAGCATTTGAACGTAGTACCTAAATGATCGTGCTTCTCAAATATACTACTCTTGGAACCAAGCCTTCATGGTACTCAATCAAGATGGCTTCTCCTGAACATTCTAAAAAATGACTCACAAATGGTTCTCAACCCATGAAATTACATCGTACGAAACTACCATACCACAGTTATCATCGTAAAAGCGTCAGAAGCACCACTTTTGGCCTGTCCTGCACCTTAGAATTGCGAGAAAGAGAGGATCCGCAACGGAATGCGAAATTCAGAGTCCATAAATAATCGCCACGATATCCGCAGTTATCGCGGATAATTTACAGCTTCGTAGATATTCATAGCTCGTTGATAACTTTATTACCCATAAGTTTTCGCGAAGTATTCCGCGAATATTCCGCGAAAGGGTCAACGTTAATGTGCGGCGTAAAGAGATCGTTCCAGCAACCGTTCGACAAATACTTTAACGCCGCGAATAGACGTCTGCTAGCGTGCTCGTAATTCACCGTCACGGTGTTCGCCTCCCACGGGAACCGGTCTCGACCGATTATGGCCAGTCGATCGCGAGTTCTTCCCACCGACTCCATACGGTAGTCCTTTCTTTAAATAATCGAACAGTGCGCAAGTTGAACTCCTCGAAATCACGATGCTACTTCCGACCAGTCTGATTTAAAGTAGTAGTTTCGAGATAGTTGAAAGTATAATCGGAAACTCATAAAAGTACAGTCTTACTCTCACACACGTCCGTAATAAATCAATATGTATATCACACATACATTCGTAATACTCGAGAAATGATTGTGGCAATAATGACTACTTTAACTCTTTAACTGCTAAAGGCATGTATGTATACACGCCCTCGAGGAATGAGCTCAGAGAAATGTTTATATTTGTTAAATAAATTTTTTATAAATATCAGCTTAGGTATAGGGGATGATGAGACGAATTTTTTGTATACGTATAATTTTTTCATAGGACGTCCCGTTTTGACAATACAAATTGAAAAGTTAGAAGTTCGTTGCAAACATTGAATTTCAGGAAAATGGTCTTCCAAGTTTTCAATTTTTATTTCTGAAGCTAAACGTCGTATGAATAAACTGTAAATATAAGAAAGCTTTGTTTTGTTGTGCCCTATATGGTGATATTTTTTCCAAATTCGATTATTAGACTGTTGTTTCTTTCTTCTTTAAGACAACAGCAACAGGATCAGACCACTACGAGATCTCAGGAAAACGGACTATTAAGTTTTTCATTTTTATTTTTGAAACTAAACGTCCTATGAATAAAATGTAAATATAAAAAAGTTTCGCTTTGTCATTCTCTATGAGGTGATATTTTTTTTAAATTCGATTATTAGACTGTTGTTTCTTTTTTCTTTAAGACAACAGCAAGAGGATCAGATTACTACGAAATTTCAGGAAAACGGACTTTTAAGTTTTTAATTTTTATCCTTGAAATTAAACGTCCTACGAATAAACTGTAAATACAAAAACGTTTTGTTTCGTTATTCCCAATAAGCTGACATTTTTTAAAAATTCACACCTCTTAGAATTTCCAGCAAAAATCGTCCAACAGTCAAAGCAAAAAGAACCCCTGGAAACTCTTAGTAATAATGAGGTAAATCAATGTTTGTATTCCATCATCACACGCTAGGAAGATCGCGATTAACTTCTAATCACGTGATGAACCCTATGAGTGAAGTTTCCTTACGACTTTCCTTTCTACCCTTGAAAGCGACTCTCCATTCCACCCTTCCTCCTCTCTCTACACCTTGTCGATACAAATTCACGTCGACACACGCCAGATATGTAGGTACATCGAACGATACAGAAACGCGTACAGCCAACCGACGCCGTCTAAATTTATTCGAGTTCGCCTCGAACGCGTCGATCAATCGACTTGGATACAATGAAACCGTGCACCCCTCCCCTTTCAAACACGGGTCAAATTTAGAGTGGGGAATTTTCGATCTAGCCTACCTCTTCACACCACTCGAGAATAGGGTTTTGCGGGCGTCCGCTTCATGGACGTCCGACTCATATATTTTACGGCGAGCCGCAGTAACTAACAATTCGTAGTTTGCGGGCCGCCGCTATATTTTCGTCAGCTCATTCCCCCAGGGTACTTGAGAACCGCCGATTTATTACCGCGCCCCTATACGCTTTACCTCCGCGCTGTCAGGATGCCCTGGATTCTTAGTCAAGCATAAAACCGAATGGGAGTCAATTATTCAACGGGTGATCGCGATCCACGTAATGCGCCGAGAGACGAACACAGATGAGCGTTTAGATGGTTCGTTCTGGTCGGCGGCTAACATTCCACGATACACGCTTTCGGGAGGCGTGTCTAATTCGCTGAGGCGGTGGATCTGGTCGTTCGCCGTTTGGAAATCTATTTATTTTTAATGGAAAGACGGAATACTGAATCCATTACTCGATACCGTGATAAGGTATCGTTTAGTAGAAGATTGAAGCGGGGCAAGAGCTCGTAATTTGATACCTTTCGCTTGGAATAAAGATGGCGGCACGCGATGTTATTCTGTGGCGTAAATATAAAGTCCCTAGATCATAAGTTCCCATCCAGTTTAAGTTGGTAGTTTGAGTAATGTAACGGATGTTGGATGTGGAGTAGGGCTGTTCAAGTACCCGAAAAAATCAAGCCGAGTTGGACTCGGCTCGAAGTCACGAGCCGAGTCGAGTACTTGAAGAAACCGAGTAGCTTGAAAGATTCAAGCTACCCGAAAGAAACCAAGTAACTTGAATTTTTCAAGCTACCCGAATAGAATCGAGCGGTCCGAAAAAACCAAGCGGCCCGAAAGAACCGGGCAACTCGAATGGTTTCAAGTTTTTCCGAGTATACATGTTAGTCCGCCACCGGGCAACAATGGTATCATAAAAAGAACGTAACAAACTAGACCCAAAGAAGGTCGACCATCATTTTCCGTATTTCTTATCGGATCTTGACGGATGTATTACCAATAGATTCCTTATGTTATCCCAATGAAAATGATACCAGACATGATACAATTCGGATTATTTAGAAGGAAATTTTACGGAAAAAATGATTTGCACGCTTTTTGCCTATCTTCGATAAAAATAGTCGTTTTTATGACACCATTTTTGCTCGGCGACGGACTAACATGTGTACTCGAAAAAGCTTGAAACTATTCGAGTTGCCCGGTTCTTTCGGGCCGCTTGGTTTTTTCGGACCGCTCGATTCTATTCGGATAGCTTGCAAAATTCAAGTTACTAGGTTTCTTTCGGGTAGCTTGAAAGATTCAAGCTATTCGGTTTTTTCAAGTACTCGACTCGGCTCGGAAATCGGGTCCCGGTTTGACTCGGCTTGAAAGCCGCTTGAATATTCGGTCTTCCCGGCAGCTCTAATGTGGAGACCCACGAGTTTTTGTACAGTGCGACATAAAATAAATCGTTATTGTTAACCGTTAAAAGGCGTGTCGGTCGGTTTCCCCTACAACTTTGTAGCAGAAAGGTCCCTAGACTGGACCGCAGCACCATAGATGGGCAAAACCCTAGGCTTCGAATAAATCTGAAGTTTGCCGACATGTTTGTCTCATTTCCTCTTTTGAACATTTTCCAAAGAAGGAAACGAGACAAACATATCAGCAAACTTCAGATTTATTCGAAGCCTAGGGTTTTGCCCATCACTGCGCAGCACTATATGTTAGTTAGCTACTTAGCTAACGTAGCTTGGCTTTACGTAGCTTTTTTGAACATAGTCTCGCTTTACGTACCTTCTTTGAATGTAGTCTCGCTTTACGTAGCTTCTTTGAACGTAGTCATCTCTTTATATAGCTTCTTTGAACGTAGTCATCTCTTTACGTAGCTTCTTTGAACGTAGTCTCATAATTTTGGACTTCTAATACGTACCATTTTTTTATTTTACTTATAATCAACGTGGTTACACTTAGATTATCTACAATTGAAGTTGTACTTATACTGTGATGTTACTGTGACGCTGCGCAATAAATTGAATCGACGTGTGACGCTGCGCTTGTTGTCGGTTACTATTAGTGCCACCTAGTGTACAATATCGTCGACGCCATTGGACGTCGACATCCGACGCCGACGGAAACAGCATCGGCGCCATGTTCTTGGTACCCATATTCGCGGACGCTACTTTTGCCAAGTGACGCTACTGATTGTACTTACACCATGGCGGCGGTGTTTCCCTCTCTCTTGTATCTGTAAGATAATAAGTACAAGAACGATAGAAATGATGAAATATGTCAATTAAAACGTTGATAACTATTTATTTGGTTATCCACGACTACACAGTTCCGTCGAAAAACCAAGAATGCCCTCGTCGCTTCCTTGCGGAAGGTTTGACCCTCCGGCGACGATCCCCACTCCTCTACATTTTGGGGACTCTAGGTAGGGAAAGTCTATAGGGCCTCGTACTCGCTTTCCCTTGACTATTCCTGAGTCCCAACATCTGGTTATCGTCAGCTAAAGTGGCGATGTTGCCGTTCCGTCCTACAGTGGCTATTCTTTCTTTACGTTGTTGCCGCTTGCCTGAATTCGAAATATTCTTACATATCCCTGCATGGTCTGTTATCCTATTACTAACGTGTAAGACAAGCAAGTCGAAAAGAGCGAACGTAAAACGTTGTGGATTTGTAAAACTGCTATTTTATTGACGAGGTCCGCACGGAATGAAAGCTCGGTAAGAAGTGACTTTCCCGGCCTGGGAAAGTTTCTGCGTAGCCTTGTCAATGAAGGCTCTTGAAGGGCCATTGACGTTGTTTATGACGGGGCCTGGCGCCCGTCGTTGGGGACCGCTCGACTACGCGACGCCTTGTCTCTCGTCACGCCAATGTTTAAGCGAGCTGTGTCGGAATTCCTAACAAACGCAGCTGCTAATTATCGTGCGGATACATTCACCAGTAAACGCACACAATGTGAATGACAAGGCCGGCTTGTGGGACGACAATGGCTATCAGAATTCTCGGGACGTGCTATTAGGTAAATCGTGAAATGCTGCGGCTCGCGATTCATAGACGGCTCGTGCAATCCCTCCGCGTTCGAATTCTCGTAAGCGCGTCCAAGTTTGTAGTCGAGAAGCTTACTGGTCGATCCAATTAGACTGCGAGCACATGACCGGAGCCGGCTAATTGTCATTGTCGGCGTATCTACTTTCGGATCGAGGGATCCTGGGCCCAGTGAAAGGAAACGTCGATCCTTCATTAATTATGATTCACCGTAACGTTCCTCGATAAAACCGCCAGAATAGATGTCAATACTTAATGCTAGGTTTACAGAGCCATGGCTATTTTGAGATATTCCTACAGTTGGAATATACGACCGACAATAATCGGTGAACATACCTTAAAAAATATATATACATATACATGTCGAATTGAGTCACCTCGTCCTTTTCGAAGTCGGTTAAAAACTAATCGACACCTGATATGCTGGACGCGTGAAGGGATGTTTATATAAACAATTCTCGGAACGAATGAACATGTGCGTTAACGTATGGTCCATTTGTCGGACGACTAATATTGGTCTGGTTCCTGTGACTGGATTTTGCATCCAGTCAGTTCTTTGAAAGATTTCGTACGGTACGGACGTAACTCCCTCGTTATTGATTAAATATAATAAAGTCTATTTTGTGTTAGGGTTAGTAAAAGGTGGCAACATAAACATATGAAATGTAATTAGATCACTAAGGAATATAGTATGTAACTATACATATAAAGATATTTTATCAAGTTGGTTGGGTTTTGTTTTTTAATACTGTCGATTAAAACTTAAAACACAATTGAGTTTCTCTGTAAACAAAGGATTTTTTTTATTATTTACACACATTTATTTACACTATGTACAAAGATCTTACCCGTAAACAAAGAAACGACATTTAATGTTATTAATTACAGTATTAAATTCACTTATTAAAGCATTATTTTGGTAATATAAATATAAATTGATAACTAAATTGCGGATGTTTGTATAAATATTTTCATAAAGTGAAAATTAAAATTAGTAAAAATAATATAAATGTTAATCTTGGAGTTACATTATAAAATAAACTAATAATTTTTATAATGGGAATTATTAAGATAATCTCAATATCAAAAATTAAAGATATGAAGGTGATTATATAAAATTGAATAGAAAAAGGTAAACGAGAATTAGTTAAAGGGTCAAATCCGCATTCAAAAAGTAGAGTTTTTTCTCGACTTTCTTTTTATGTTTATTGAAAAGAATAAATTTATGTTTAAGATTAAGAGTGGAATTGTTAATATAAATTGTAAAATAAAAGATAAGTTTAAAATTATATATATTTATTTTAAATAAAATTATTTAATTGGAAGTTAAATGTAATTTTTATACTATATATATATATTTAGTTAAATATTCATCACTATAAAGAAATATAAAGGAATAATCAAACAATTTCAACAAAAAAATCAACAAGCAAATATCAACAAGCAATATCATAAATTGCGGATTACATTGTTTAGAAGATGGGACACACTTTAAATTTCAATTCATCATCTTTATCTATAAATAGTGATCAACTCGAAAACCTGTCCGGTAGTAAAATGTAAAGGGTTTCATCGATTTCATCGAACTCAGGCCGAACATACGTGAAATAGTACAATTTTCGATAAAAAGTGCAATAAAGTGGTAAAAAATGGAAGTAGGTCAAATGTATTTTTAAGCTTTTAAGAGGCAACGTAGCCCTACCAGATGCAAGAGGTTTCATCCCGATTGATCAAGCCGTGTGGGCGTAATCCAATAACATACATAAAAAAAAAATATACATGTCGAATTGAGTAACCTCCTCCTTTTCGAAGTCGGTTAAAAATATGAATTTGTACAAACATCCAGAAGACTAGAAAATCGATCAACCTTTCCGGGACACCATAAAATCGTTCCGTGTTTCTTGATTCGGTATTCGGATCCCGAAAATTCGTAATCTGAACAATTATAATCAAGACGAATTGAAGACAGCCTTTCCCTTTGTTCGCGAATTTCGTTGCCTTAACAATGCACACTCTCCCCTTCCCTCTCTTTCTCAGGCCAATTTTCCTTCCCTTGTCCCTCTTTGTACCGCGAATTCATCCCTTGGTCCTCCGTTCTCGTTACTCTCGAAAGTTAACCGGTATGCGGCTAACTGCGGTCCGCTCGCCTTTATATATGGTCCAACGATAACAGTCTCAGACCGGGCGGGGGGGGGGGGGGGGGCAGGGCGAGCAGGGCGCGAACAACGCAACGAGCCCAACCTGACACTCGTCGGAAAGTTAGGACGGCCAATTTTCTGTTATTGTTTTGTAGCTGGCCTCTGTGCACGCGGTCAGTCGCGCGGAAATCAAAGGTACAGGGCTGCCGCCACGTTCGACGATTTGGAATTCAGAACTGCGCCCCGGGAACATCGGTGTGGAAACGATGCGGCGATGTCTTCGGGCGAAACGAACGTTGAACTTAAGTTTCCCGTAATTGGATTTGCATGTTAAACTGATTTAATGTTCGCTGGCAGAAGACCTCCAGCGTGGGCGTTTATTGTTACTTTAATGGTGGTAGGAATTAGGTCACCACTCGATACAGTAGCATCTTTGTCTCGCTTTACGCACTCTCGCTTTACGTAGTCTCGCTTTACGTTGCATCGCTTTACGTAGCTTCGTTTTACGTAGCGTTTCTTGGCATAGTATCAATTTACGTAATCTGTGTGAATCTGTGTAAATATGGTAAGATTGTGAAAACCCATAAATAATTATGAATTCTGACTTCATTTTCGATAGTTATATAGTTCCTGATTGATTGGAACGTAGGAATTAGGTCCGCACTCGATACAATAGCGTCTTTGTCTCGCTTTACGTAATCTCGCTTTACTTAGCTTCGCTTTACGTAGCTTTTTTGACCGTAGTTTCGCCTTACATAGGTTTTTTGAACGTGGTCTCGCTTTACGTAGGTTTTTTGACCGTAGTCTCGCTTTATTTAGCTTTGTTGAACATAGTCTGGCTTTACGTAGCTTCTTTAAATGTAGCATCGCTTTATGTAGCTTCTTTGACCGTAGTCTTGCTTTACGTAGCTTCTTTGACCGTAATCTCGCTTTATACAGCTTCTTTGACCGTAGTCTCGTCTCACGTACCTTCTTTAAACGTAGTCTCGCCTTACGTAGCTTCTTTGAACGTAGTCTCACTGTACGTAGCTTTTTTAAACGTAGTTTCGCTTTACGTAGCTTTTTTGAACGTAGTCTCGATCGCGTAGCTTCTTTGAACGTAGTCTCGCTTTACGTAGCTTCTTTGAAAGTAGTCTCGTTTTGCGCAGCTTCTTTGAACGTAGCCTCGCTTTACGTACTTTAGCTTTAGGTATCTTTCGTTGCTCAGACTAACATTGAATAAAAATAACGCCACTATTGATAAGAATAACACACTTGCGAAGTCGCAGCGAAGACTTTGAAAATTTAAAGTTTCATTGGCGGATGGAATACGATCCTGCACACGCACCTAATGACTTTCGCCTGCGGCCACCAGCTACATGAGTCGCCGGGTCGGCCGCGTTGTGTAAAGTGGTAGACATACCAGTTAGCAGGGACTCTGTTGACAATTGTCCAGGGTGAATGGACAGTCTCATCCCTTTGAATGCAGCGCCTTTCAACGAAAAATACTCGGCTTTGTGCGAAACGATAGTCGCGAGTCTGTCGTTTACGAGAGGACCACGAGAAGTGTACGCTGATTTTAATGAAACTTCGTAAATTCGGAAAATTCTTAGCATGTGTCGGACCGTCTGCTCTTAAACATTACCAGCACTTAAACATTAATACGAAGAAACTTGAAGTTTGTATGGCATATTTCTGAACTTTTATTAATTTGAGTAAATATTGTAAGAGATACTTTTAATTAATAACTCTTTCGATGTGTTATCTGTTAGAATTTTTGATAAACTTAAGTCTCGTAAAGCGAGACTACGTTCAAAGAAGCTACGTAAAGCAAGACTACGTTAAAAAAAAACCTACGTAAAGCGATACTACGTTCAAAGAAGCTACGTAAAGCGAGACTACGTTCAAAAACCCTACGTAAAGCGAGACTACGTTCAAAAACCCTACGTAAAGCGAAAAAATGTTAACACATAAAGGGAATTTCATGAGCCAAATTAGTTTAATCAAAGTTTAACCAGTCAGCTATGGCTATTGTTAATATGTATATAATATATGTTCTTGTTAACGAAATAAGTAAATATAAGTAATAGAATTGTCAATTTTATAAAATAAGTCCATCTCATTGATCCAATATTTTAACAACGACATTTACTTTGCGATTGACGAATCTACAGACGCGGTAGCGTTTCAGCGCCAAGTACATGAAAAATTATCCGTCACCACATATACCTGGCGTTGGAGCTACCACGTATCTTTTGCAGGAGAGATGGTCTATTCCAACCTAACCTGAAACTTCTTTCATGAATATCTCAACACGCCTGCAATATTTTCTAAATTTAAAGGCATTTTTAACGAAAATAATATAACCAAATAATGAAATAAAACCAAAATTAATAAAATCGGTCCACGTACAACTGGGATATCGTAATATCATGTCATGAATCTATCAGAAACGGTATTTTTCGTATGATTTTCCCATCGTGAACCCTTAGCCAATAGGAGCTAAGAAAAAGCCGAGTGTCGTTCGTCGACTCTCGGAATCATTCGGTTCGGCATGGCTCGTCGGGCATCGAGCGTCGAGAGTCAAAACAAATGTCATCATTCATAACCTGCCAAGTGTCAAAAGTTTTTACACTATTGCATTATTAATCATATTTATATCAGCAAAATGTTTTCAATTTAGACTTTTTATGTAGGGTTAATTAACAAATTGCAGCCAGTGTTGTAAAGTGTTGATCGATCTTGACTACAAGGTAAGTTGTCAAAATCTGAATTGCGAGATACCTTTATTTATACAGAAAACTGTTTTTAATATAGATCCATACCACCAAAGTGTTTTGAATTTAGACTTTTTATGCAGAGCTTATAGAAATGGAGTCATTTTCTCATTTTATCATTAACATTAAAATTTCTTGTAGCAAGGAAAAAAATTACAGGTATATATTATTCATAAATTATTTATAAATTGAACGAATAAGAGTTTACACTTAATAAACTATATGAAATATACATATATATATATATTATAGTAAATGTCGTTGTTAAAATATTGGATCAATGAGATGGACTTATTTTATAAAATTGACAATTCTATTACTTATATTTACTTATTTCGTTAACAAGAACATGTATATATATATATACACGCTTTTGTTATCCCCTCTCCTTTTATTTTACTCTATTCAATTAAAGAAACAAATAATAATTTAGACTTCTTATGTAGAGTTTACAGAAATATCAAATTTATTTTTATAAATTTAAAATAGATTCTATATAATAAATTATTTGTAAAAAGAAGTGAGATCCGGTAAAAGACTTCAAGAAAGTAAAAAAATTACGTCAAGTACATGAAAAAGTGGAGGACCCAAGGAGTTATCGTTGAAAAATCGAAGATCCCCATAAAAAACTACAAGAAAATAGAAAAAGATGTGAAATCGAAATAAGCTGCCAGATGATTTGCCTAGATTTCCGCGACCTGGAAGTCAAATGATTGGCGTGGCCAGGCAAGGTCAATAATATTGTCAGAGTTTTAAATTGACAAATTATCTAAAGGCGTGTGAGGGAGAAAGTATGGGTATTGATGATCTAAGAATGCTTTGCCTGGCCATGCCAAGTATTTGACTTTCAGGCCGCGGAAATCTAGGCAAATCATCTGGCAGCTTATTTCGATTTCACATCTTTTTCTATTTTCTTGTAGTTTTTTATGGGGATCTTCGATTTTTCAACGATAACTCCTTGAGTCCTCCACTTTTTCATGTACTTGACGTAATTTTTTTACTTTTGTGAAGTACACTATTGCCATCGCTTGATTTACGCGACACATTCTTAGAGATTTCAAAAGATGGCGCCACAGTTGACTCATTAAACTCTACCAATTATCTTATGCTTCCGGTCCAAATAGCCGACCTCAAGGATGCGTAGATACAAGTAAAAATTGTTTTCTTTCAATTTCTTTTTAACTGACTTCGAATAGGAGGAGGTTACTCAATTCGACATGTATATTTTTTTTTTTAAATGTCTGTTCGCCGATTACGCCGAGATGACTTGACCAATCAGAATGAAACTTGTTGCATCTTGTAGAGCATGTTCCCCCGGTGATCCTGCTGTCAAGACATTTGCGATTGTCATTTTTTACACGTTTTTTTACCAAAAAAAAACCGTGATTTTTAGGTATGCTTGCCGATTACGTCGAGATGGCTTGATGAATCGAAGTGAAACCTCTTGCATCTTGTCGAATATTTCTTCCAGTTGGTCGCGTAAAAGAAACATTTTGTGATTTGTCATCTTTTACCCGTTTTCTTTTTTTTAAACAGAAACATTTTGTCTTGCTTCTTACTCCGAAACAGATGGACCAATCGGATTCAAACTCCTTGCATCTGGAAGAGCATTTGCCATTTGGTCCCATAGCAAAACATTTGTCTTTGTCTTATTTTTTACCACTTTATATCACTTTTTATCGCAAAAAGCGTACTATTTCACGTATGTTTGGCCTGAAACCGATGAAATTGATGAAACCCCTTACATTTTGCTGCCGGAGAGGTTTTCTGTTTTATTTCTGTATTATTTATAACTATTGTTATCGCAAAATTCCTATTATATAACGTAACTCGGTGAGGATATTACCGAGCGCGACGGAACATTCCGCATTTCATAATAGATGAATTCGTGATGTTCCCATTTGCAATAAAATAATTTTTTGAAAAGTGTGAAATAATTTCTATTTAAACTGCATTTTTATTCACCATCGTTTGATGAATTTGGTTTGTTACGAGCCAGGGCGATAGCGACGCGCGCGTGAGCCCTGCGAGTGGGTTGAATTCAAGAATCGAAGAAGATACGATTAGTCCTGTTTATTTCAATGGATCCAAAGCTTGAGGATGGAGTAGAAATCGCAGACGACTTTGACGCGAAGTCAGATAGCTGCTGGGAATTGGTATCTCCCGGTAAAGGGTAACCGTAGGGTCGGTATCTTCCAGTAAAGGGTAACCGTTGGGGAGGTTAGGTAAAGAATAAGAAAGAAAAGATTGGTATCTCCCAATTATGGGTAACCGTAGGATCGGTATCTCCCGGTAAAGGGTAACCGTTGGGAAGGTTAGGTAAGGACTGAATCTTATCGTTGGAATATAATACGCGTCGTGGATAAAGCCTCGCAACTATTAATTCTAAACAAATAATAACTCGAGCGGTAAAGTTATTATGTTGTGGGGTCGTTACACTGGTTAGGATTGCTTATTCCAATGGTGAAGGTTTAATAACGATTTAACAGACTTTTTAAGGTTAACAAATGATTATATATTCAAAACTGAATAATTCTAATAATACAATTGTACAGTGTCGTGTTGTCGCAGTTAGTGTATGAATTTAATTATCTAATTGTTGCACGGTGTTAACGCACTGGCGATGCGGGGGTCGAGAATGCTTCTATGCCGTAATAGATTTTGTACCGTCCTCGCGGATCTATATGGTTAATGTTGATCGAAAGGGATCTGAAGCCCGATCTCACTGAAGCGCAACTCTGAAGACGATCGACGTGACTTTACCAAGTAACTCTTTCGTATTAATCCCGCGAGTAACGAAAATCATGGATTTATACACCCCTAGATATTGGTGGGGATACGTCAGTGATTCCCATATATGGAAATTTGGCGGTTGAGATTTTCGTTACTCAGAGGTGAACATCTGTGGGGCTTTAGGGAAAGTTCAGATAAAGGGTTACCCACGCAACGCGAGTTAAAAGATGATTCAGAGAAAAGTATGGTACAGCTGCAGGGTGCACTTCGGTAAGACCAGACTCCACATTCCAAGGGGTAGATCAAATAAATGAACGCGAGCTTCGAAAAGAACGGGTGTGCATACGTAACAGGTTAAATTATTAAATACGTCATATTAAATGCAATGCACCTTTTTCGGAGGCGGCGCAGATGTAAAAATTTTTTAATTCCGGTTTGGGTTAGTTTTTGGTAGAGGCGGCAATATTGAATGCTGTCAATGTATACATGTTTATTGTCTATGAGGAATTAATAGTTAATGTATATAGTATGTACTGTGACGGAACCTGGCGTGGGCGGCCGGGAAAGCCGCTATTCGATACACTAGGTGGCACAAATCCCACGGACGAGATTTATTTATTCCTAAAGGAATTTGGGCGCCAGTGCAAAAGCACGCGTCCATTATCTTCGCCCTTCCGACTGCTCAAACGGAGAGCGGGCTCAGAGGAGGTCAGGAAGACAAAGAAAATAAGGAGAACTCTGATCCACGAAAGTAATTGAGACTTTATTTAGCCGGAAACCAAAAAAAATGGGGCGAATTCCGCGGTACACTCACACCGGATTGGAAAAGGGTGTGGCGACTACGCGCCGAAGAGAAACGCGACGCGAAATTCCCAATACAATTCCGAAAATTTGGTGTTACTTAATCCTACGGGGCCTCGCAAACAGGGAGTCCGCCCTAGAAGAAAATACAATAAAAAAAAAAAAGAAACGCCGTGAATTAACGGTCTCGCGTTTCGAAGGGGCCCTTTCCTTCGAAACGCGGCACGTTCTCAAACCGCGCAAGGCCACGCGGGAGATACGCGAAACGAACGGAGGGAACTCCTAGGGTTCTCGCCTCCGGGGGTGGTCCTGTCGCGGACGAAAAGTGCTCCGGAGCACACTCGTGGACACGCACCCTCGATCCGCGCTCGCACACACACTCCACAAAAGGAAACCCCAACGTGTGGACCCTACCTGGTTGGAGTGGACCTCGGGGTTCCAAAATCCTTGCGTCCTCTGGGGGCCCTAGGTGTATTCCTCCAAATGGGGTGTACGGCTCCACCACACACGGCTCACTCCGAAAAAAAGACTACTAATCCCTGAACCTCAATTAGGGAGCTCGCTCGCACGTGTTCGTCGCGATTCGCGTTTTAACCGTTAATTCGCCAAAACTCGCGCTCTTCTCGTCGCCAGCTCGTGGCTCTCCCCAACCAGGACCTTTAAGGGGCTCCTTACGGTGTGCCACCACCATGGCATCTCCAGACGTCGATGGCTCTCCTTGCAGTTCTGTCTTCCGTGGCAGCTGTGGGGCGAGGACAGGGGCTGACCGTCTTTAGAGGGTGGCAAGTCCTCTTTGGTGATGGATACACCGGGGTCCTTGGGTGGTGAACACCAGGACCGGCGACTTGTCGCGCTCGCGAGGGGACGCGGCGCTGATCGCGAGCGCATGGGGGTGCAAAAAGGGGGTCCCTATTGGACTGCGGGCCACACATCCCTCCATACTGTCGCGAGGAGCGAGGACCCTCCGGGGTCAGGGTGCCTTCGTGACGGGCAGAAAAGTTCTGCCCCGTCACAGTACACGGAAATATAGTTTGAGTAGATTTTGGGGCTTTTCTGGAGGGGAGGAGCGGCAATATTTATACATCTAATGTATAAACTCTCCCCATGGAAATACTGTCTGAATAGGTTTGGGATAGTATTTGGTGGCGGCGTCGATATTGAATAGTGTTAATGAATATGATGTCAAAGTGGATGTAATGATAGCAATAAATAAAGACCATATTTTTTGTTTCTCCGACAGAAAGTTAAACCAAGTTTAGCAACTTTTAATATACTTAATTCTAAATTTTGCGCCGCCTCCGGAAAAGGTGCATTGCATTTAATATGATGTATTTAATAATTTAACCAAATTCATCAAACGATGGCGAATAACAATGCAGTATAAATAGAAATTATTTCACACTTTTCACTGCATTTTCCCATACTTTTAAGCAATTATATCTAGAGCTAGTGTGTATTCATATAAATAACTAGAAATTATTTCATACTTTTCACTGCATTTTCCCATACTTTTATCTAGAGCTAGTGCGTATTCATATAAATTACCTAGAAATTATTTCATACTTTTCACTGTACCTTTTTTAAAGTCGGTTAAATTTTTTTTCCAAAAAATTATTTTATTCTTTTTCAACACAATCTAGTCACTTTTAGAAAAAGTAGTGTTTCCCTTTTAAAACCCTGACTGTCAAACAGGGACGATTTAACAGTTTCCACCGTAGAAAGCAATTCCTAATGGGATATTTTCTTTTGCGTTAATATTCATTCACATTTACTCAGGTCTTTATTAGCGGGGCGATGAGTAGGCGACATCCACGGTATTTCACTTCGAGTCTATTAATATTCCCGTCTTGGGGAACCCGCAGGGGAGGTAAAAAGCGGAAAGAAGGGTGTAAACGGGCCGGAAGGGGGGCGAGACAGAGAACGCTGATGATTTCATGGCAACGCAAGTAGCTCGCTTGATATACGTCCAAAGTTCCTTTGCCCAGGCAGACTCTCGTTGTACGAATCGGTAACACATTAGATCGCCGTCTTTCGGGTTAAGTGAATTTCTTGAGAAGTTTAATTTAATTATACCGGGGTCAACCGGCGCGATTAATAGCGACGTATCAATAACCAAGCTCTTCATCTTGTCTTCTCGAGAAAGGAGGGGATGGGTGTGGGTTTCCTGGCCCTGCATTGTCCCTCCTATATCGATTCCTCACATACGAAAACTTTGCTCGTACAATAAGGAGGACGGTTTGGAACGTCGTCGCGGCATGGAAATTATAATGAGATTAAACGATAAATTCGAGTGGAGCGAATTCGGGGCTTTGTGATTCCACTATAGAACAAAAATTGGGTTATTTTGGTGAATTATGTTACGAGCCTGGTGGTCCCGAATCGAAAGCGACAGAATTACGAGGTTAAACATGCACGGAGGTCGACTTTCGTCATTTTCGAAACGATATTGTTATTGAAGATCGAGGAGCCATTCTATATTGCGTTGTAGAGAAAGTTTGTGGCAATTTTTAAAAGAAATTCGAAGGCACGTTTGAATTTTAATACACGAGCTCTGTACAAATCGATTTAATCCACTTTTAGAAAAATTTGTAATTTAAGGGGGCATTTCACTGTGAACGCACAAAAAAAGCATATTTTCAATAATTTTTTTTTCAAGAACTATTACATAAAATTGAATGAATGTTTTTTCCCCTTAAAGGTATGATTAAGGAAAGTAAATAAAAATTTTGTTTTGGTAAAAAATATTTCGTCATTTATTTACAAAATAATATGCATGTGTGCAAAAAAAGAGTTATCCGATGGCGCAGGTGATTTTGGCTCTCCTGATAATCTGAAACAGAAAATCGAAAAAGTTTATTAAACTATGTCGTCACACCTATCGTCGGAACCTCCAAGTAGTTGATATTTTGATTTTTACTTACAATTTCACCTGATTTACGGTACAAAAACAGTGTTTCTTTTCTCTCTTTCACAAGAAACGCTGCCATTTTGTTCATTTTCGATGAAATAAATAAGTGGAAGTTCCGACGATAGATGTGACGACATAGTTTAATAAACTTTTTCGATTTTCTGTTTCAGATTACCAGGAGAGCTAAAATCACCTGCGCCAGCGGATAACTTATTTTTTGCACACATGTATATTATTTTGTAAATAAATGACGAAATTTTTTTTCCCAAAGACAAAAAAAAATTTCTATTTACTTTCCTTAATCATACCTTTAAGGGGAAGAAATATTCATTTAATTTTATGCAATATGCTTTTTATTGTACGTTCACAGTGAAATGCCCCCTTAAGTGTCGAAACACTTGGCATAGTCAATTTTTTATATTTATAATGACTTTCCTGAATATTAAATGTTGAATACTTTTATTATAATAGAACTTTAATTGATACATATATTATTAATTAACTCTATGCTACACATTCTTAACGCTCTTACAGTCGCTTGCAGTCACGCCATATCTTCTATCCCTACTCCTTAACTCTACGAAAAGACCCATTCATTCCCACCCATGCAAAAGCATCATACTCAGGGCCGTCTTTCGGATCGGGGAGGCTCTAGGCCAAGAGACTATCTGGGGCCTATGTAAGGGATGGGAAATTCTAAAATGTTAATTTTATCAGTTCAACCGAGTAACGCAATAGGCTAAATTACGACCTCTCATATCTCTTAACACTCCACATATGCCGATTCGAGCATGAGCCTATTTCAAACCTTTTAATACAAGATAATATATTCATTTCTACGTTTCAATAAATTTTACGATAGTTTATGTTTAAATAATTAAATGCAATGTCTATCATACAATATAAAAGTTTTCCCATTTACAATATTCAAATCAACGCGCCAAAATTGTTATTTGGATACTCACGCATGCGCGTTCGCGAACGCAAGCAGAAGCGCGATTGTTTCGAAATAAACTTGATTGCACTTGTTTTTGCTCGTGTTTTGTTTTTGGCAAGAAAACGGGTGCAGTCAATAGTCTCTTTACCAGATTTTCACGCGGTGTATCGGACAGTTCATGTAGGTAGTATTGTTTTATTATTTATTCAATAATCTGAACTACGTCAAAAGCATGATACGTGTCTACAAAACTGGTGCTTCAAAAAAACGAAAAGCAAAAGAAAAGCAATAGAGAATTGAGAAGTTACCGAAAATAACTTCATTTTTAAAGCCAGATGCTGCTTCTAACTTTGAAAATGATAAAACGCAAAAAGGTACCGATGATTTGCCAGAGAATGTTATTCAAAACG